>NC_025699.1:29162996-29194043 GCF_000633955.1 Camelina sativa
GTGGAGCGAGGCCGAGTGTGTGTATTTTAGAAAGAGTTTGAGTAGCGTTTGAGTTTGTTTTTGTTTTCTTCTAGAAGGTTGTTTGAATAGTGATTACGATTACTACTATTTTTGATCGAATGTTTCTGTAACTATGGCTATTAAAAGATAATTAAATTAAGCAGTTAATTTTTTCTGTTTAATGCAGTCAACTAAGATTTTTTTTTTTTTTTTTTTTTTTTTTCTATTTTTTCTTTTCTTTATCTCAAAAAATAAAAACGATTTAAATATCATATTTTTCATAAAAAAATCTATCTTTTTCATAAAAATCTAAACTTTACGATTTTTGGTGTTTATTTAGAAAGGAGAAAGAGAGAACATCTGGAGCAAGAGAGGGATTCACAAATTTCTCTTTCTTTTTTCGATTTCTCTTCGAATTTGTTGTTGGGTTGTCGGTCTCTTCTTCGGTCTAAGGTTTTTGGGTGATTTATTAACAAAAAAAAAAAAAAAAAAAAAAAAANGGATGGTGAGAATCGTGAGAAGTTGTTTACAGTCCATGTTGAAGCTCGTGAATTCCCTAATTGGGATGGTTGGGATCGCCATGATTCTCTACGCTGTTTGGCTTATTAGACAATGGCAAGAACAAATGGGAGACCTTCCCTTTGCTGATGCCTGATTCTGATCACCCTGTTCCTTGGTCTGTTTTTTTAATCTTTATGTATCTGAGCAGTTTCTGGCTATTCGAGGGTGGGTTCTTGTTTTGCTTAGCTTCTGAGTGGTACTGAACTATATATATAATAAGCATGGACTAGTTCGTAGGGAAGAGATCACTTAGTTAGGACTCTTGTAAGATTTGCCTATCCATATTCCTGTGTTTCTCTTTTTTATGTGTATCTGTTTGTTGGCACATCGACTGGCTTCAGTATATGGGATTCATTGTCTTGCTAGTTATGGTTGAGGGCGGTGTGGTTGCCGATATCTTTCTAAACCGTGACTGGAAAGAGGTATTTTTCTTTTCTTGTGAGGCTCTCTATTGTCACGCCCATGGTTCTAATCTGTTGGAAGCTTTCACCAGGACTTTCCTGACGATCCAAGTGGTGCTTTCCACCGTTTCTCTAAATTCATTGAGTCGAACTTCAAGATCTGCAAGTGGATAGGTCTCGCTATCCTCTGTGTCCAGGTATCTTAACTGTTTTTAGCAACAAGATTGAACTTTACGTTAGCTTCTAAAATTGGCTCCGTTTCCACATCCTTTTCCTTGCTTTATCTGCAGGGTCTATCAGTTTTCTTGGCAATGTTGCTCAAAGCTCTTGGACCTCACCCTCACCTTCATTATGACAGTGACGACGAGTACAATGTAAGCACAGTTGCACTCCTGCAGGACGCTCGACAGCCGCCTCCATACGTTGTTGGAGAACCCATGTATGTACCCAAACCGGGAGCTTGGACCGTTAGGAGTAATGAAAGGGCAAACCGGTGAGAAAAACGAGTCTTCCCTTTCCATGTGTGCAACTACTTTGGCTTCTTGTTTCTTTCACTTTCTCTTTCACTATTATCTCTTGTAAATCCTGAATTCACATATACATATTGGAGATATTGTTCCTACAATTATAAAAATTATGTGATCAATGTGAATCTCTCTCCACTCTTTTAGGTTTAAGCATCATTTCAAATGTTGAATCTTCATTATGCAAAATATAAGAAACAAAAGAAACAATAATACATACATGTTCTCTGGGTTGTTAAGTGACAACAAAAGAAGTCTCTTTCGTTTGTTAAACCCCTTTTAAATATTTGGGTTATTATATGGCCATAATCACCTTTGATCACCCACATGCACAAAGAAGTCTCTTACCTAACGCAAGATTATAAAGTAAAACCAATACACTTGAGTTTCACTTTGAACAGGGATCAAAATCCAAAGACGAGATTCAACTTAGTAAAGACAAGCCAATAACCTCAACCCAGAGCAGAGTCATAACATAAACCGGAAAAACAAAATCCAAAGTTGCGAACAAAAAAAAAAGAGACATTTTGCATCTAATGGCTACATTCCTTCAGCGATCAGAACAATTCTTTGAGCAAAGCATATCTAACTAGAGGCTTCATCCATCCTTCTTAAGAGTTGATGAAAAAACTTGGCCTTCTTCAAGTGAAACTTTAATTCTCTAGACTGCAAAGTCTTCAACTGCTCCTCAAATCTCTTCTTATCCTCTGAAGAAAGCTTACTTAGACCTTCTTCAGCCCCAAGTTCATTCATACCAAAACCCACTAAAGCTCCAACAAGAGAAGAAGAAGACTCAACATTCTTTCCAACAATGTTCTTTGACTTCTTTCCAAAAACAGACTTAGACAAGTGAAAGACCTTGTGATCATGGGCTTTCAAAAATGTTGGATCATTACCATTCTTGACTTTAGCAACATTTTTTAGATACTTCTGCTTAAGGTGCCTAATCTTTTCCATAAATTGAACCCTAGTACATTCAAAGCTAAACTTCTCCTTTAGATTATCATAAACCCTAACAGTATCATTGTTGTGATCAACCATACCTTGCAAAAGGGCAATCTCATCATCTTCAGTCCAAACTTTATGGAAATAAGGTTTCCTTTCCTTGATCCTCTTCGCTCCTTTGTCTTCATCTGAAGATGACTCACGCGAGCGCTTGGTTGTCACAACCTCCATGGCTTCACGTTCTTGGGATCCAGATTGAGCGGCGGGAGTAGGCTTGGCGACTGATGGTGCATCCTCACCTTCTTCGGATCCAGATTGAGCGGCGAAAGCAGGCTTGGCGGCTGATGGTGCATCTTCTTCATCCGAAGAAGATTCCTCACCTTCTTCGGATCCAGATTGAGCGGCGGGAGCAGGCTTGGCGGCTGATGGTGCATCTTCTTCCGACGATGCAGATTCCTCACCTTCTTCGGATCCAGATTGAGCGGCGGGAGCAGGCTTGGCGGCTGATGGTGCATGTTCTTCCGACGAAGAAGATTCCTCACCTTCTTCGGATCCAGATTGAGCGGCGGGAGCAGGCTTGGCGGCTGATGGTGCATCTTCTTCCGACGACGAAGATTCCTCCGACGACATCGTTTGATTTTGCTTTGAGGGTTGCGGCTTTACAAGTAAAACCCGACTCAACAAACAATTAACCCTTTATGAAAGCCGGATATATCTCGACAAATTGTGGGGTTTCTAACGGGTTTTTAATGGGTTTCTAACGGGTTTTCAATGGGTTCCATTATGTTTAATGGGCTACAACCATCTAAAAATAACATTGGTTCCATTATGTTTAATCTCATCAATATACTAAAAAATACTAATTTACCTCCCTATCACGAAAACTAAGCCAATAATTACGATAATCAATCTCATCAATATACTAAAAAATACTAATTTACCTCCCTATCACGAAAACTAAGCCAATAATTACGATAATCAATCTCATCAATATACTAAAAAATACTAATTTACCTCCCTATCACGAAAACTAAGCCAATAATTACGATAATCAATCTCATCAATATACTAAAAAATACTAATTTACCTCCCTATCACGAAAACTAAGCCAATAATTACGATAATCAATCTCATCAATATACTAAAAAGATAGCAATCTTTGTAGCAAATTTGGAAAACAACCAAAATCGCTTTCTTAGATTCTCTAATTCGAATTATACTGAAATCGACCATTAAGTATATCTATAAACAATATCAATATCTATACTATTAATTGGGGAGTACACTTAGGGATAAAAAAAAAAAAACATAACATAACATATATTCATGTTGCCAAACAGACCCATTTTCCTATATAATTAAAAAAAAAAATTAAACTTCCTCAAAACAATGGTAACAACTATTAAAGAAATAAATAATTAACTTTTTTATAATTGGTTACAGATTTTGTATCTATTTTTCTATATGGGTATAAAGCATAAATAATTATTTTCGAATATATTAAGTTTCCAAATATTTTTCTAAATTAAATATTAAACATGTATATTTTTCTAAATGAAATTAAAGCCAACAAGATTACAAAATGAAATTTAAAATATTATAATAAAAACGAAATTATTTCTATCAATAATTCTTGAATTTATATAGTTATTAAAATTTTATAAAATAATAAGAGTTTTTCGCAATTAATAACATACCAAAAATGTAACTTATTATTTAACAAGATTTCCATAACAAATGAATCTAATTAATTCGAATAGTATTTATGAAAATAACTTAGCTTAAATTTAAATAGATGATTTATTTTAAGAAATCTTGAAATAAAATCAGTAATTATTTACCAAATTCCTAAAATTTAGGGATTATTTCTAAAACTAACCTTATATATTTACTCTCATTGGTATAATAGGAAAATCTAGACAATTAATTCAAAATCCAAATCTAATCATATATATAGATTCAAACATATTGTATATGCATTAACTGAAAACTAAATAAGTTTTTAAAAGATTTTATATAGTTTTTTTAGTTTTAAACGTAAAAGTAAAAATGTTTACTCTTTCCAGCTTATAGATAGAGAAATTGATTAGTGTTTGTTTTCTTCAGTTTTTATATAGATTTATTTAAGAAACCTCTGTAGAAAATTCTTATTAGAGTATGTAGTTGAGCTTTGCATTAACATTAATTAACTTTTGAAACCAGCAAATATATCAATGGGTATGTATACATAATCTATATAAGTACAATTAATCTTCCATGACTATATTATAATCAGCTGTATGTATTAAATTATATTATTTTCTTATTTTTCCAAATATATGATGTTAACAGTCTTTATTAAAACATCACTATAGTTTGGGATGTATTTGGAAAAAAAAAAAAAACACACATGGCGGTAAAATTTTATAACATGAGCACCTTGAAATTTGTTTTTAAATCATGTTATCTTTAAAAATTCTATTAAAAATTTCCTTGAAATTTGAGTGTTTGAGTGTTAATCTCAATACTTTTAAAATTTTTATAGATTTTTAAGTCATGGTTACCTTGAATCTCTAATGAAATATTCAAGGTAACGATGACTCATAGTATAGTTCATAGTATAAAAATTTATAAGCCAAATCTTAAAATACTGATTAACACTCAAACACCCAAATATTCATAAACCAAAATGACAAAATTTTGAGTTAATTACGTTATACTATATAAATATGTTTACACATACTAAATAAATAATTTTAACTATTGACGTGTTCTATTAAATATTAAAATACATTTAATTTTTTCAAATAAATCTTACTATTTTCAGTTGAACTAGCATAAGTTCAAAATAAAATAAAAATAAAAAATACATAAAATATGTTCTATAACAGTTAAAAGTATTTAAAAAAACATAATCTAATATTGGTGAAACATATATAAAATAGTAAGAATAAAGAAGTCAATTAATTTCGTAATATTTTTATTAAAACATATGATATATAGATATACTATGAATTATATTTATGTTTATTTCATACGGGAGTTCAAGAATTTATGTTTTCATCCGGTCCCCTCCCGTTTTCAATCGGAAAATACAATTTTTTCTTATATCCGGAATGTCCCATATTGGGAATGCTTTCTGTTATGCAACGAAAATTTGAGAACGGATGTAAGTCATAATGGAACTTGACAAAATGAAAAGAGAGTTACGGTCATCCTAAATATTTGTATATGTTTCAAACGGGTTTTCATCACTGTTAGCGGTTATATATCCAATTTGATAGTTCACAAATTTAATAGAATCTAACCAATCATTTATTGGATTTAGTTTATTACCAGTCCAACCGTCATGTTGTTCTAAATTTTAAGATACTGGTGAAATCATTATTATTTTAAATTTTCAAACATTAATAAATCAAACCAAATATCAAACTAAAATCTCAATTAGTATAAGTTTGATTATATATACAAAATTAATTTTGTTTATAAACATAACCCCGCACGTACGTGCGGGTCCGAACCTAGTTGTCATTAATTGGATATCTAAAGAATATACCCTAAAATATACAACTAATATTTTACCTAATTATTGAAACGCTAACGCAAACGCAAACGCAAACGCAAACGCAAAAAAAAATATATTTAAAACTAAGACCAAAATATAAAATTAAACTAAACAAAATTTTTAATTTTATCTTTTTTTTTCTTTTTTTCTAACTCTTTTCAGTTTCTTCGTGACGGTGATAAACAATGACGGCGAGGAAGAGCGATCTCTGGAACCAACCCAGAAAGAAAAAACGACGACAACTCCATTCTTTCTCTTTCAAAACTAGATCCAATCCCTAAAATCAGAGAAATTTTTGAAATTAAAACTACAACCTTAAAATCGATTTTGTGAAACTTGAAAAATTATGTATTATGTTATGGTGTTCAATTGATAAGGAAAATGGGTCTAAAATACAAGCTTTGGAGTTATAATTTGTGAATTCTGGGTTCATGTTCGTATTTGAATTTTTGGGTAAAACTAGTATAACTAAGTAAAACTAGTATAACTAAGTATAACTAAGTAAAACTAGTGTGATGAAATAGTTTCAGCAGCATTCACAGAGAATGAAATAGTAAAACTAGATAAAACTAGTAAGATGAAATAGTTTCAGCAGCATTCACAGAGAATGACTCAACGACGATGAGCGAACATTGTGATTTATGGGTTTATGTTTATATTTGAATTTATCGATATAACTAGATAAAACTAGTGTAATTTTGAAATATTAGTAGAATTAGATAAACTAGTAAGATTTATATGTAATACTAGTATGTAAAACTATTCGGTAAATTAGAGAATTTGGATCATTCAGTAGTGTAGAGATGAAATAGTTTCAGCAGTATTCACAATGAACAACTCAACAATGATATGTAGAAACAACGGCGGCGATGAACGACTCAACGACGATGAACAACTCAACAACGAGCGATCTCTGTAACCAATTTGGGAAGAAGAAACGACGGTGATGAATGACTCAATGACGATGAACAAATCAACAGCGAGCGATCTCTGTAACCAATTCGGGAAGAAGAAACGGCGGAATGACGACGATAATGAACCAACTCGGGAAGAAGTACAAGCCAACCGTGAGCGAAGATATTCATGATTTGTTTGTTCTGCATCTTATTCATAATTGAATTTATGGGTTTTAAGTAATACTAGTACATATAGGTATAACTAGTATGTTTTTGTAATGCTGATAAAACTAGATAAAACCAGTTATATTTTATTTTTAATTAACTGTGTGTTGCAGAGACAAAAAATAAAATCACACGTGCAGCCGACAAAAAAAAATTAAAAAAAAATCTGAATTGTATTGCCAAGTTTTTTATGTTGTGATTTATAACCTTTCTGAACTCTTCCTTTTTAATATAATCCATTCAGTGAGAAAAAAAAATGTGCCAAATGTCCATGAATTTCATAATCAATGTTGAAGTATGTTTTAACTTTAAGAGTTTTTTCGCAATATTCTGAAAGATTTCCATAATATGCCATTAACTAGGAGGGCATCTATATATACATTTTTTGAGACATTTATGAAATAAATCCTTAACTTCAAACCTATTTACAATCATGCTATTAGCATTAAATATTTTTAATTTTAATTTTATAAATATGATTTGATTATATTTCTCTCTCTTATAAAGGCCCAAGTCCATGTCTCAAACTAATACTTTTAAGAATAACAAAAGATTTATATATACTTTTAGTTAACAAAACTCACTTAGAGTAAACTCTGTAAAGTAAGACTATGTAAAGTAATGTACGCCAACGTAAAGACATTTAGATAGTTCATTTGATCTACCAGTCTTATAGTGTATATAATTTCATGTTTTAAATGCGTTTACTAAATTAAAAATAAAAATGTAACATGTAAATGTAAAAATTATCTTGTGCGGTTACTAAAGTAATTTAATTTCTTGGGCCTTTAGTTTTTGTGGCCCAACTTAATATAATTTATAAACGTAAAAAGTAAAATCTATTAACCTAATAAATAAACAAAGGTAATTTAAAATCTGTTTTGTACTTGTTTTTCTGTGTTTTCAAAGTGTTGTTTGTATTGTTAGAAATTAGAATGATAGTTTTTCTAATCGTGCTTTGGTTTTTTTTTTCACTTTTCAGTATTTTTGATTAATAAAAATATGAACTCACTGTTAGTTTAATATTTAGAAGCTAATAAAACTTGTTTTTCAAAAATATAACAACATCAAGTATGTCTCAATATTTGATTAATATGATGTTTTGTTTAGAACTTTGTAAATATATATAAATATATAAACATATATATGTATATAAATATACATACATAGTAGACTTTAACCCGTGGTAAACCACGGGTATATAATTTTTTATTATTATCTATAACTTATATTGTATTTGCTTGTTAAATTGTGGTTGTTTTGTAAATAAAGGAATAATTAAAATTTTCAGCCGTTCAAACGGCTAAAATGTTAATATTTATTTTTAACGTGCGGTATACTGTGTAACTATTTTTTGTTAAATTTAGTTTGTTTTATTTAGTGTTGAGATTCTATTTGGTTTTTTTAGTTATTAGAAAAAAATAAGGGATTTAAATACATAATAAGTAATTTATAAGCTGTGATTAAATCATATTTTCATAATGATTTACTTATTTTACACAATCTTAGTTAAAGTAAGTTGATTTGATATGTCAAATATGCTAATATTAGTAGTGTTGACAAATAATAAAATAAGGATTTAACCCGTGTTTATGCATAAATTTAATTATATTTTATTAATTCCAACATATCTTCTTTATAACCCATCCTACTATATAACCACACTGTATAGTATTTTAAACTTTTTATAAGCTTTTATTTATAATATTTTAAAGTTTTTATTAAGTTTATATATATATCAAAATATGATTTTAAAAAATGAGAATCAAAGTTTTTATCTATATTAACATTTTATCTACATTAAGAATTGAAACTAACATGTTTTGAAAAACAAAATATGAATTAAATTGTTGTTTTCTTTGTTTGCAAAGAATTTAGAGATAGAATATTTTCAAAAAATAATAGAAACTGTCATTAATATAGTATAGCTTCTGTTTCCATAAAATATTGATTGCAGTTTGTTACATTTCTTGTAGGAATGGAATGTTAAATATTTAGAAAACAAAATCCGATGTAATTGTTATTTTAAGAAATTTTCTAGGGGTTAAGATTGTAAATAATTTTTTAAATAACTACAACTAAAAGGGCATAACACAAAATGTACTTCAAAAATGTTAATATAGATACGCTTTTAACACGTACCCGCTTCCTATATTTTTAAAAATTTTTGCTTCTCCGCTTCCGATCGTTTCCGCTTCCACGTACCCGCTCCCGATTCCATGCAGCTTAGGGCAAAACTTACGAAGTATCTAAGGGCTCTAAGGTTGATCGATTCGAATATGGAGATGAATCAATAGATGTTTTCTTGGGTAGAAGAAATGAGAAAAAGAACGATTCATTTTTCAGAATCAATACAGAGTTAAAAAAAAAAAAAAATCTTACAATAAAGGCCAACAAAGCCCAAAATCAAATCGAAATTCTCCAAAAAGTTAAACTGAGACCCAATTGCTTTAAGTGTAGCAATTAAAAATATAGCCCAATTTCTGTTACTAAAAAGTTATAACACATTTTGCAAAACCACAATTAAAAGTCATAAACTACAAATTAATTATATACTATGATCAGCACATTGGGGGAATACATTCCCCATGTATATGATGAATAGAAAAACAAATACATATTATTATTGAGTATGTTCGTTTTGTCGCCGCAAGTATCTACGACTGCGTCAGTCGCATCTATCGTTGTTCGTTTGGTTGCTGCAAGTACCTGTGGCATGACGCTGCGGCTAACACGGCTAACACAGCTTCTGATTTGTGGCGATTAAAAAAATTGTGTTTGCCGCTGCCGCTGCCGCCAGCATCAACGAAACAAACAGGCCCATTATGTACATATTAGTATTAATAAACACAAACTTTAAAATAACATTCGACTACTCATGTTTTGACAACCCTATCTTAAGTAAATTATTATTTCATTCTAATTATATCCTGTCTGATTATATAGTTCCCTCACCTTTGTTCATTTTAATAAAATCAAATATTTTGCAAAAAAATAGTGTACAAAATCTCAAATATTGACAAAGAAAAAATTGTTCTATTTTAATCGATTTTTAACAACAGTAGCAAATAGGACGAACAGAAACAGTATAATACAAAAATAATATAACATCTTATTTATTTTTATCCGCTTTAACAACACATATATATTCCCCGTGCTGTAGCGCGGGTCCGATCCTAGTTTTTATTTAATTGACCTAGTGACATTTATATATATATATATATATATATTTAACTTCTCTTTAGTTTCAGCAAATATATATATTTTTCAATTGCATTTCCAAAATTTGCAAAAGTAACCCACTAACCGAGTTTAGAATAGATTATCGGTCAAAATTTACAATTACATTGGATCAACATATACTAGAGCATTAGCATTATGCAGCATAAGCATTAAAGTGCATAAGTTGTATGCTCTGAATAACATAACACATTTAGTTGATTAGTATAATAGTGGAGTATTAGATATTATATCTATATTTAATATATGATATTAATTAAAAAATATAATTTAAATGTGTTTCATTAAAAAAATTAATTATCACTCATTGCTATATAATTTTTACAAAAATATCTTTCATTTAATAAATTTTATATATTTATATATGTATATATATATAAATGTGTAATTTAATAGTTTTAATTATATATATTTATAGTATAACACATTAATTACAAATAATTAATATATATTATAATTTTTTATAAAAGTTTATATCTATAACTACATTTTTAATTTCAATAACTTTTTAAAATATATATAATATAAAACATTAAACTAAAAAAATATATATATATCTTATTATATAAAGTTTGGTTCTCAGAGTTAGTTACTCACCAGATTGTGACACGTGTTAGTTTTAACGATCAGAAATCAAAGTTGAAAATTCACTATATCATGACACGTGTCAGTTTTAACTATTAAATATCCAAGTTAGTAGCTCATCAGATCGTGACACATCAATTTTAACGATCGGAAATCACATATCAAAGTTGGTAATTCATCAGATCGTGACAAGTGTCAATTTTAACAATAAAGAATCACAGTTTTCAAGCTTTGTAAAATGATGCATAAGATAACTATAATTTTATTATATTAAAAAAACTTTGTTAATCCTAAAAGGAAAAAGATTGTAAATATACCCCTCTATATAAGCAAATAGATGATGACATATTTTTCACCAAACAAAATAATTTCGACTATCTTTGTTTTTCTTGGTAAAATTTTCTTCTTTGTTTTTTTATTAACCTTTGTTTGACACATCATTGTTCTTGAACAAGTCTCGAAGGCAATTTCTTTGTTGTCTAATCGAACAACTATATAAAAAGATTCCTAGATATAACCATGTGTTTTTGTCGTCGTTTCTGTGAATTTTGTTTCGTTTCTTAATTTCATTATGCATACTACGCAATTTTTAACTTTGAAGTGTCAACAAAGTTTCTTATGCATAATAACTAAGGTTTTTGGAATTAACAAATTTCTCAGAATGTTATTATGATTTCTATTAATACACAAATGCAAGATAACAACAGAGATTATATAACACTAGATCAACTAAATAGAAAGTGTTCTTATCGTCTAACGATAGTACTTCTTACAAAAAAGTGGGAAGCAAAATTTTTTTTAAAAAACAATGAGCACATTGGAATAAATTTTCCCATAAAACAGGAAAAGGATTAAGGAAAATATACATAAAATTATTAATTCTAAAAAATGTAAATACTCACTTATATAATAACATAGATCGTCTCATATTATTCATCTAACAAAATAATTTAGTCAAAAATATTGCTTCAACTTTGTTCTATTGGTCAACTTTTTTAATGGGAAGACAAATTTTCCTTATTTTTAAAAATCAAAAATAAGATTAATATGTTGACCCAAAAAAAAAATGAAAGATTAATATATTCATTTTTTTTTTCTAATAATGTATTTTAAATTTTATTGTAGTAGTTTTAGATTGTTTTATTTAATTTACATTTTTATCTTTGAATTATTTGAGATTCATATATTACCGTGCTTATAATTTTCTATTATTTCATTAATTATGTCAAATTAATTTTCTTCTAATTTTTCAACCTTGATTGGTTGGTCATAGAACTTTTTTTTCGGGGCAAACATAATTGTTACCATTCAATCAATCTCAAAAGGAGATAAAGAGGAGAAGGTAATCAACCTAATGGTTAGATAAAATATGCTAATCAAACACAAGCCTACAACAAACATAGATAGATTGGAAAAACATAAATCGTTGTTGATAGATCCATAGGAGCTTAAAGACAGAGGCTACAACATGGTGTGTCAAAGAAACTTCCATGAATACATTGAGAAATTTAATATTAGTTACTATCAAAAGATTATGTGACGTTGAAAAAAGGTCTTTAGTTTCATTGGTTACTGGAGCAAGCCACTTTGAGATAGCTAAATGACGTAAACATGTTCTCTCAACATAGGAGGAGGACAGAGCCAAGGTTCTCTCTATGGTTGAGGAGGTTGGACGCAAGGTTATCTCCTTAAAGGGAGGAAGGTGGGGGAGGTTGAATGCAAGGTTATCTCCCTAAGAGAGGAAGTCGGAGCGATGGTTCACTCCATGGTGGAGGATATTGGACACAAGGTTCTCTTCATAAGAAAAGAGGGAAGAATCGAGGTTCACTCTATGGTTAGTCATACACTATTGTGATGTAATTTATTGTTTATTCAAAATATTTTTTGAGCCAACAATTTTAATGATTACAGAAACTATGCAAAAGTGAAAGTAAAGAGACATATAATAGTTGGCTTAATTTGTTCATATAAAATTTTTTAGGTGGTGGTAAATAATAGATTTGTAACATACAGTACACCTAAGTATAAAAAATACACTTTTAATGGTAACATACATAAAAGATTTGTATATGGATATAAATCAGTGCATTATAGCAAAAATGTTTTTTATAAATAATGTACAATAATTTTTATTAAGTTTTTATTTTATTTACAAAACTTTAAACCCGCACACCGTGCGGCTCCTTATCTAGTATATTATAAACGTTATATCCACATTAGTATTTTAATGTATTAAATAAATTATTATATTATTTTAAATAATAACATTAAGTAGTTTCTCAAATATATTATCTTATAAAAAATAAACTTATCATTTAGAAAATCATAATTTTCTAGTTTTACAAAATAAATAAATTATTTAAAATTATTTTAATATTTATTAGTATTTTAGAGTTAAATGCTTGGAAAATGCTTCGAATGAAGCACACAGGAAGAGAGCATATGAGAGTATCTGCAACTTCTAAATGCTCATTTATATGCTCTCCTAATAAATATTGATTGGAAAATTAAAAAAGCTTCTTCATATGCTCTTCCAATGAAGGCCTAAGTATAGTTTCCTCTGTGTTTTGTTTGTTTGTTTTCTGTATTGTGAAAAACATCAAACAATTTATTTATGTATACAATAATTTATAATCATATTTTTTATATATTTTAAGATCTATTTTGATATTTTTAAAGAGTAACATAAGAAAACAATAAAAAAAAAAATTAGTGATACCAATAAATCCTAAAATTAGTTTAATTTGGTAAAGTAAATGAGTTGTGAACTTTTGTCTCAAACATTAATTTTGTAGATAGAGAGAAATGAAGAAAGGTTAAGATATCATAAAAGAGTGGATAAATGGCCAAAATGTCAAAAAAATCACGAACTTTCAAATTGTGGCCAAAAAAATCATGAACTTCAAAAATGTCAATTAAATCACCAAGTTTTTGTTGACTTTTTTTAAAAATAGGTAACTTTTGTTGACTAAGCCATTTGAGGCACGACGTTAAATTTTCAGTTAAACAGCGATGATGGAGTTAACTTCTGTCAGAATCTCTGTTATGTCAAAACAACCTCGTTTTAATTAGAAGATTAAAACAAAAAAATCTTTGGGTCGAGTGGGAATCGAACACCCTACCTTTGAAGGCTCATTACCCACACTCTACCACTGAGCCATAATAATATTTCGGTAATAACAAACAAAGATCTATATATATATATATGTAAACAATCGATTAAAAATAACAAAACTAAAAAACTGTTATATGTGTTGGAAAACTATTATTATAACAATACTAAAGAGAGGAGACGAGAGACCAAAGTAACTTTGTTGCTTTTTGTTGTTGTTATTATATTACAATGATCCGAACTAACATATATATAGGGGGTAACTACTTGGGGAGGAAGCAAATGATTAAGTGATAACAATCACTAATGGATATATATAATAATTGGATAAGTGTAAATGGATAATCATTATCCAGTTTTTAACACTCCCCCTTGATTATCCATGATTACATACTGCCTCGTTAAAAACCTTATCATAGAAAAACCCATTGGGATAAAAACCATGATAAGGGAAAAAGAGTACAGTAATGTAATCTCCCCCTGGAAAAGATTATGTCAATCTTTTCTTTATAAATCTCGTAGATGACGCATTCCAATATTATGAATATGCTTTCTGAATGTTGAAGTAGGAAGTGCCTTTGTAAATAAGTCTGCTGCATTTTCGCTTGAGCATATATGTTGGACATCAACTTCCTTCTTTTTCTCGAGCTCCTGAGTGTAGGAGAAAAATCTTGGAGGTATATGCTTAGTTCTGTCGCTCTTGATATAACCTTCTTTGATTTGGGCGATGCATGCAGCATTATCTTCGAATAACGTTGTTGGCTCTTTACTGATGACTATTCCACTCGATTTTTGTATGTGACTAGTCATTGATCTGAGCCATACACATTCTCTGGATGCTTCATGAAGCGCAATTATTTCTACATAATTTGAGGAAGTGGCGACCAATGTCTGTTTTTGTGAACGCCACGAGATTGCAGTTCCTCCAATTGTGAAAACGTATCCAGTTTGAGAACGAGATTTATGCGGATCCGATAAATATCCTGCATCTGCAAAACCAACTAGACCAAATGCAAAGTTTCTATGATACAGTAATCCCATGTCAATTGTACCTTCAAGATAACGAAATATATGTTTTATCCCATTCCAATGCCTACGGGTAGGGGATGAGTTGTATCTTGCAAGTAGATTAGTAGCGAATGCAATATCCGGTCTTGTGCAATTTGCAAGATACATGAGTCCACCGATAGCACTCATATAAGGTACTTCGGGACCAAGTATTTCTTCGTTATCTTCACAAGGTCTGAATGGATCACTATCAACATTCAGAGATCTATTGACCATTGGAGTACTCAAAGGATTCACTTTATCCATATAAAAGCGCTTGAGGATTCTTTTCGTATAATTTGATTGATGCACAAATATTCCATCTTGGAGATGCTCTATTTGGAGCCCAAGACAAAATTTTGTTTTTCCAAGATCTTTCATTTCGAACTCTTCTTTCATATGAGTTCTTGCATCATCAATCTCCTTTCGAGTTCCAATTATATTTAGATCATCAACGTATACAGCAATGATCACAAATCCCGATGGAGATTTTTTTATAAAAATGCAAGGGCATATTTCATTATTAACATACCCTTTCTTCAATAGGTATTCGCTTAAGCGATTATACCACATGCGCCCGGATTGTTTTAATCCGTAAAGTGATCGTTGTAATTTGATCGCACAAATTTTATTAGACTTTGAGCCTAATGCCTCAGGAATCTTAAATCCTTCTGGGATTTTCATATATATATATATATATATATATCATTATCCAATGATCCATATAAATATGCAGTCACAACATCCATAAGGTACATTTCTAAATTATGAGAAGCCGTTAGGCTCATTGAATGTAATTGCATCCATGACCGGAGAGTATGTTTCCTCATAATCAACTCCAGGTCTTTGAGAAAAACCTTGTGCAACAAGTCGGGCTTTATATCGTGTGATTTCATCTTTCTCATTTCTTTTTCGCACGAAAACCCACTTGCATCCAACATGCTTTACTTCTTTAGATGTAGTGACAAGAGGTCCAAAAACATTTCTTTTATTGAGGGAGAGCAACTCAATTTGCATAGCATTTTTCCATTTTTCCCAATCAGGCCTATGTTGACATTCTGATACTAACCTTGGATCTGGATCATCTTTTTCATGATCAAACTCTTTAGATACAGAAAAAGAGAATATTCCATTATCATCATTGATTTCATCTCTATCCCATAAAATTCTATCTTGGGTATAGTTTATAGAAATCTCATATTTTTCTGTATCGTCCCGAGGACTTTTCTCTTTATTTGGTTCTTCTTGAACCTTTTCATTTTCATCTCCCATTTTCTTTTTCTTTCGGGGATTTTTATTTTTAGAGCCGATTGGCCTCCCCCGTTTTAGTTGAACCTTAGGTTCATTGGCTTTGCTTCCATCAAATTCCTCTCTAGGAATTTCAACTCTTGATGGTGCATTTGCAGCGGGGATATATGATTTTGTCACCCTTTTTGTATCTATGAACGCATCAGGTAATTGATTTGCCAAATTTTGTAAATGTACAATTTTCTGAACTTCCAGCTCACGTTGATATGTAGGGGGTCAAGATATATCAAAGATGGTGTAGACCATGTAATATCTTTTGGAACTTGTTTAATTCCTCCCCCTAACGATGGAAATTCATCTTCATTAAAATGGCAATCAGCAAAACGTGATGTAAACATATCACCAGTTTACGGTTCAAGATATCGAATTATACTCGGTGATGCATAACCGATGTATATACCCAATCTCCGTTGAGGCCCCATTTTTGTTCTTTGCGGTGGGGCAATAGGAACATAAACCGCACAACCAAAAATACGGAGATGAGATACATTTGGCTCTTGACCAGATGTTAATTGTAAAGGGGAATGTTTATTATATGCACTTGGCCGTATTTGGACCAATGCTGCAGCATGCAATATAGCATGATCCCATACAGAAATTGGGAGCTTTGTTCTCAATATTAACGGTCTAGCAATGAGTTGCAGCCGTTTAATCAAAGATTCAGCCATGTCATTTTGTGTATGAGCATGAGGAACTGGATGCTCAACATCGATTCCTATTGACATACAATAGTCATTAAAAGATTGTGAAGTGAATTCACCATCGTTATCAAGTCTGACTTTCTTTATGGCATTATCAGAGAATTGAGCTTTCAATCTGATTATTTGGGTAATGAATTTTGCGAATGCCGTATTTCGTGTTGTCAATAGACACACATGTGACCATCTACTAGATGCGTCAATCATTACCATGAAGTAACGAAATGGCCCACATGAAGGGTGGATAGGTCTACATATATCACCATGTACTCTCTCTAAGAACATTGGTGATTCATTCCCAACTTTGGTTGGCGATGGCCGAATTATGAGTTTTCCTTGAGAACATGCTTTACATGAAAACTCACCAGATTGAAAAATCTTTTGGTTTTTCAATGGATGACCATTTGAATTTTGCACAATTTTCCGCATCATGACTGAACCAGGATGTCCAAGTCTTTCATGCCAAATCTTAAATGTACTAGTAAGCTTAGAGTTTACTGTAACATAAGATGCAATCATATTTATTTTTGTGCAATATAATCCAGAGGATAACATTGGCAATTCTTCCAATATATATTTCCTCTCAGATGTGATGCAAAGATATTCAATGCCATTTTTAGTTAGAGTCTCTATATGATATCCATTTCTTCGGATATCTCTGAAACTTATCAAGTTTCTATGAGACTTAGGGGAATATAATGCATCGATTTCAAATTTCGTTCCCCTTGGCATTGAGAAATTGGCTTTCCCAAAGCCCACAATGATCTTTGCATTGCCACATATAGTGCTCACGCTTCCAGCGGAGTCTTTTATTTTGAGAGAGGAGAAATATTTTTTATCTTTAAGTATTGAGTGGGTTTTAGCACTATCTGCTAGACACATTTCTCCATCCTCAATCTCAATATTTGTCATTTTCTGAGATAAAGCATTTATAGAAATATGCATTAATAAAAATAACACAAAATCTTACAAAGGTTTGTTATATTACAAGAAAACCATTTATTCAAAAAGACTTTTATGAAAAACATAAAGTACATATAAAACTATTAAAAGCATATCATGTCATATTGATCTTATTCGCATGATTTCCCGTTTTCATGATCAACGAGAAAATCTGCGATATCTAGATGGGTTTCATCATTTAGGCCATGGAAGGAAGGTCCAGCTTCATCAGAGATGAGGTTGGTCTCAACATCCCTTTCTTTTGCCTTTTGAGATGCTTGATACAGATCGGCCAAATGTTTTGGTATACGACAGGTTTGGAACCAATGTCCTTTCATGCCGCATCTGTAACAAGTACTCTCATCTTGTTTCTTCAAAACGCGACCAACATCATTTATTTGGAGATTTTTGTTGGGTTTTCTTGCGTTGAAGTTATTAGGAGAGAAACCCCTTCCTTTTCCTCGTCCATGACCTCCTCCACGATTTCCTCCACGACCACGATTACGGCCTCGACCGCGTCCACGTCCTCGTCCTTGCCAATTATTATGGCTGGATGTAGCAACATTCACTTCTGAAAGTTGAGCTGATCCAGTTGGGCGAGTTTGATGATTCATCATCACGAGTTCATTATTTTGTTCAGCAACATGAAGAACTTGCATTAATTCAGAATATCGAGTATATCTTCTTTCTCGATATTGTTGCTGCAAGATTACATTTGAAGGATGAAAAGTTTGAAATGTTTTCTCGATCATATCATAATCGGAAACATTTTCTCCGCAGAGAATCATCCTGGAAGTGATTCCGAACATAGCGGAATTATATTCACCTACAGTTTTGTAATCCTGGAACCGCAGATTTAGCCATTCATGTTTGGCTTTTGGTAGGATCACATATTTTTTGTGATCAAACCTATCTTTGAGAGAGATCCAAAGATCTGCGGGATTTTCTCTCGTGATGTATTCATTTTTTAAACTATCCTGGAGATGGTGACCCAAAAACGTCATGGTTTTTGCTTTTTCCTCTTCTAACCCATTTTCCGATGGATCAAGGGTTTTAAGAAGCCCATTTCCTTTTAGATACATTTTTGCATCTAATGCCCATGTCATATAATTATTTCCAGAGACATCAAGGGCAGCGATCTCAAGTTTTGCCATGTTTGACATGATAACTATATAAATAACAATATAATTTGTTAAATATAAACTTTTATGAAAATTTCTTTTGTAAAAGCTTTTGTTAAAAGAAATTTAAAATGGTATAATCTATAATAGATTCATAATATAAAACAATCATTTTTAAGAGGCATAACCTTCCATATGATTGTAGAAAAAGGCATTAACCTTTTATAAGATCAAGGAGGCAAAGCCTACCATTTGATCTAAATATATAGATCTAAATATATGATCAAGGAGACAGAGCCTACCATTATGATCAAGATTATAGATCTAAATAATCGAGGAGGCAAAGCCTACCATTATGATTAAGCTAGATATATGATCAAGGAGGCAGAGCCTACCATTATGGTCAAGATTATAGATCTAAATAATCGAGGAGGCAGAGCCTACCATTATGATTAAGATAGATATATGATCAAGGAGGCAGAGCCTACCATTATGATCAATATATATATATATATATATGATCAAGGAGGCAAGGCCTACCATTATGATCAAATATAAAATATAACGTCTTACTCTATAGTAGTACATATAATAATATATGCATATAAACTTAAATTAAACTCAAATAAATTTAACATAATTTAAATGTTACCTCGAATTGATGACGGATCAGGAGTGGTTCATGCTGATAACGTGTTGGAAAACTATTATTATAACAATACTAAAGAGAGGAGACGAGAGACCAAAGTAACTTTGTTGCTTTTTGTTGTTGTTATTATATTACAATGATCCGAACTAACATATATATAGGGGGTAACTACTTGGGGAGGAAGCAAATGATTAAGTGATAACAATCACTAATGGATATATATAATAATTGGATAAGTGTAAATGGATAATCATTATCCAGTTTTTAACAATATGTAATATATTTATAATATACATATGTTATCATATCATTACTCTTATATATATATATATAATATAAAGAGTAAAAATTAAATATTTTACAAATACCAAATAAAATCTACAATCAATATGTTTTATTTGGTATATATGTAAAAAAAACCGTATTTAAAATTTATGCACTTCATCCCGATAAATAAAACATACTAATTTAAATAAATGCACGCTATCAGTTATATATCTTACTTAGTATTTAATAAAAGAATATTTGTATAGTAAAGAAAAAAGTTATATTAATTTTTGCTTTTTATATTTTATATATATATTATATTCTAAAACGTTAATATATATATATATATATATATATGTAAAGTAATGATATGATAACATATATATATATATATATACACTACATATAACCTTTTTTAGTTTTGTTATTTTAATCGATTTATATATACTGTTTGATAATATTTTGAAATGTGATTGTGGTTCAATGGTAGAGTGCTTGTTTTTAGTTTTAAAGGTAGCCTGTTCGACTCTTGCTTGATGCAAAACTTGATGCAAAACTCTTGCTTGATGCAAAACTTTTGTGTTTTAATCTTCTAATTAAAACGACGTCGTTTTGGCTTAACGGATGTTCTGACGGAAGTCAACTCCGTCATCACCGTTTAACTGAAAATTTAACATCGTGCCCCAAATGGCTTAATCAAACGAAAGTTACCTATTTTTTGAAAAGTCAACAAAAACTTGGTGATTTAAATGACATTTTAGAAGTTCATGATTATTTTGGCCACAATTTGAAAATTCGTGATTTTTTTGACATTTTTCCCCTTTAAAAATATCAAAATAGAAGTATGTTTGTAGTTATAAATGGTGGTATAGTAAAAAAAAATATAACAAAAAACGTGTTTGTAGTAAAAAGTGTCAGTGTGTCACTACGAAAAAACTTTTAAAAGGTACTATACCAGACTTTTAAAAGGTACTTTTAAGAAATGTTGTACCCAGGCCTCGACTCTCGACTCAAATAATTATTGGACTATGTGCTATATTGAAGCTTTTCAAAAGTTGGACCCTATTTTACAGTTATCTTAATTTTTAGAACCTTAAAATGCAAAGAAAAAAAGGTTAAATTAGCGGGATCTAGTGCACTGGCACATCCAACACACCCCTAGAAGCACTGGTTGTACCAGATCTGATCCGCCCTAATTTTTTTTAATTTTCGGTTCAAACTGGTTTGGCATTTGGTTTAATTCAGAGAGATTGAGATTTATGTACGGTTACCTAACCTGACCCGATCTAACCCGATTAATCGATCGATTATCCGATTAATTCGATTAAACAAAAATTATACTGAAAGTATAGCATAAAACCAAAATTAAAGCGGTTTTAACTGATTTAACCGGTTTCAACTGATTTTAACAAGAGAAACCCAAAAAATCGGTTCAATTCGAAAGAAATTAAATAACCAAAAAACCTAAAATCCGACCCGAATATCCGAACTCGCAGGTTTGTGATACACAATGGAAATCACTCGGTAAATTTCTCAACAATATTAAAAAAAAGGAGAGAGAGATGAAAATCGGTTCTCATTTATGAACCCATGAAGATTTCTTTAGAAACTTCTTTCACACATATCATGATCTGATTGGTTTTCTTTTTTTCTTATAATTTGAATTAAATGTTAAACTATATCAAAAGTATTAAAATAATATATTTGAGACTCATAGAGTTTCTACCAATGTTGATGTTTTAAAGAAGTACAATCTTACCAAAAACCAAAAGACACAAAGTTTATCACACTAACATTTCAAAAGTCTACTGAAGGTTGACCAGCTATCCTGCTAAGCTTAAACTTGAAAATAGTGTTACCTGATGTTTTTTCTCTTCCCAATACTTGTCAACCATATATAACCCATCATATACATAATCCTTTCCTCTATGATCCAATCTCTTTTTGTCTAGAATCACTCGCACCAGAGTCTTTTCCTTAATGTTATTAGCTAAAGCCAAATTTCCTCCAACAAGCTTCTGATATTTGATTGCTTTCTGATCCCTGCTCTTTACATTACCTCCCTGACCACAATTGAACATCACACCGTTAAAGAATCTATCGTCGTAATCATTACCTTCAGATGAAACAATGCTAGTAGCTAATTCCATGGTTCCTTTCTTCATGTAATCAATCAATCCCACCCATGATGTCGAAGAGAAGACCGATTACATTGAGTTCTGCTTTGAATTGAAATTTATCTCCAACCTCGACTCCAGGGATTGGTCCAATCATCTTTTGACTGTTCACTTGCATCCCCATTTCACTAAGAATAGTACAAGTTTGGTAATGTATCATTTTGGCAGTCTTGGATTCACTTCTTCGTATTGCATTGTCACAATCGAGCTCATCAAACACAAGTTTGAAATGACGTAACACCTTGTGAACTTTCTCGCGTGGGCTAAGATCTTTGAATATCTGGTTTTTTTGTATAGTCGGAATGACTCCAAGTTTATTCAACTGTCTTTCGTCTTTGTGTTGAGTTGGTTTATAAGCATCGACTTTTAGTCTAACCGCAACTGCATTACTCAAATTCTTCTTCGCCGGTGAGTATCCATGTTTCTGCACATCATTAGCTCTTGGTCTTAATGCAGTTGCATTACACAACTTCTTCTTTGCCGGGGAATATTTATATTTTGGCACAATTCTGGTTACCAAAAGATCCTTGTGAAAGTTGCCAAAATGAAGTCTTCTTTTGCTTTGAGAAGCCATTAGCTTAATACTTTCCTCAGCTCTTAAATGTTTCACTTTACTTTCAAAAAGTAAAGAAATTTTCCTCTTAGCTAGAGAAAATTTTCCATTCCCAACATTGCCAATAGTTGTTATATTGAAGCCAGCTTTCTTCATAATCAAATCAAACGATTCATCTTCCTTACGGCTATGGTAATTGTGATGACTAACACCAACACGATTGCTATCTTCATGACCATCTAAATTCTTTTTTGTCTCACTTATAAGAGCAACTCCATCACTACCAATCTTAATTCTCTCATTTTTAACAATAAATTGTGGAAAATCTCTAACCGAAGAGACCTTTCATCGCTTGTAAGAAGAGGAGATCCTTTGAATCATCATCATCCTACAATGTGCACAAAATCAATTGTTTGGTAAACAAAAATGAATCACTTATAACAAATCTCTATTATCCCACACATAAATCATAAGAAATCAAGAAAATATGAAAATTTCAGCTCATGTTTAAACATATATAATTCCAAAAAAATGACATGTGTAACAAGAATCATATAAATATTGAAATCTAACAATAATTTCAAGAAAGTGGCATGTGTAACAACGCAAACACAATGGCTTTGATTGGTAACACTAATTAAGGTCGTTTGCAAACGAACCGCTCTCATGTTCACCAATCAACAAAAAGGCTTCGATTGGTTACACTAATTAAGGTCATTTGCAAACGAACCGCTTTCATGTTCACCAATCAACAAAAAGGCTTCGATTGGTTACACTAATTAAGGTCGTTTGCAAACAAACCGCTCTTATATTCACCAATCAACAAAGCGTTTGGAGAGAGCGGTTCATAAGAGTGGTTAGATTCAGTGGTTATAATGAGCGATCAAAATGGATTTTAGGTGGTTGGAAGAGTGATTGCAAACTCTCCTCTACATGGTATGTTTGTTTTGGGTGGTTATACAGTAATCTCTTTTGTGTTATTTTATTATTTGTTTTTTAATTATTATAACATTAGATATTTAATCTGTCTATAAAATTTAATTTTACATGTGCATTACAATAGATTTAACATGGTAATTTTTTAACATATATATAAATATTTTATCTTCCATATTTTAATTATTTAATTAAATTTATTTTCAATTTTTTATAATTTAATATAATTTGTACTATTTAACCGCTATAATGCTACCAATCAATCTAAATACTCAACCGCTCTCTTTTACCACACCATCTTTTCTATCCGCTATCTTTAACAGCTTTCTTTTTAACCGCCTATTTTATAACCGCTGATAATTTTTTAACCGCCTCGTTTAAACATGGTTACTAATCAAACCCAATAAACATGTAAATAATTTTCCACCAAATTGGCTCGTTTGAGCTAATTATTTTGTTGACCAAAAAAAAAAAAAATATTGAACTCTAACAATAACACAAGGGAACAACTGTAACACTCTACCATGCTACTCCAGCGGATGAGCATGTCTTGCCTCCGATATTTTTAAATGCTTACCACAATGGAATCTTGTCTAGACTTTTGGGATACTAAGTCTCTCTCCTTATGGCATAGACAACAAATTGACGACGGTGGCTAGGGCTCGGGCGTGGATGGTAGGGTTTTAGATATTCTTTATAGTTTTTTACTTATCTATACTAGTATTTTTGCAGCAGTTTTTTTCTCAAAAAATACTTTTTGGAAAGTTTTTACATTTAATGTTTTGACTTTAATATTAGTTACCAAAACTTCAAAATTAATTATATGTAAGATTTAGAAAAATAAGGAAATCTTTCTACATCATTCAAACATAAATATATCCCTTTCATTTTATAAAAAAAATTATTTGAATTTATATTTAAATTATCTTAAATTATTCTATAATACATTTAGTTAATAAACTTGTGATTATTTTCCTGCATATGATGTAATACAAAACTAGATTATGACCCGCGGTATATCGCGGGATTAGTTTTTACATAATTTTTTTGTTAATGTACTATTTTAATACTAATTTTGCTAATGTACTCTTCGGTTAATTTAGTAATTTAGTATATAATTTGTGGTATACCGCACAAACTTTTTTTTATACATTCTTAATTAAATCAGTTTGATTCAACATATTTTATATTGGTCTTTTTAAAATAGTAAAATAAATATTTAACCCGTATTAAAGTATCATATTAATGATATTTTATTTTTTAGTATTATCATTTCAATCATGCAATGTCTTATACCCCGTCATGTAATATAACTTGTTTATGTTATTTTGAAAATTTAATATGTTTAAATATTCATAATTTTAAACTTTTTATTAAGTTTAGATATATCATTTATAAATTATAGACTTCTTAAAATTCTGTAATTTACTATATACGGTAAATTTACTATATATGTATGTTGAACACACACTTTTATATTAATTTAGTAATATATGTTTGTTTTAGAAAATTCAAATCACAATATATGCAGGAAAAAACAAATATTTTTATTAACTTTATGTATTATATGATGATTCACTACATTTAGATTTCAAAATCAAAAACAGATGATAGGAGACTAAATGTTTTTAATATGGAATAAATCTTCTAAATATCTATATTAATTATAGACATTATAGAGAAATACCCTAAAATAGCACTACTTTAGGTTTTTTTTCCAATGTTAGCACACAAGTTTATTTGTTCCAAATCTAGCATTTGTGAATATTAAGTATTCAAAATAAATAACAAAAAAAAATTAAAAGAGAAGAAAAAAAATCAAACTCACAGTTCTTTTTAGCTTTCTCATGTGAAAAGCTTGTGATGAATCTTCCAATCTGAGATCTTCATTTTTTTCAATTAACTATTAAATCAATCGATAGAAGCTCCATTGAAGTGATTTAAGCAGAGATTCATCGAGTCCATTACCAATTAGATTCGGATTCGTAGTTCTTTTTGGTGTTGGTGATTTTAAACAGCGAATTAGAGAGACGAGATGGTTTGATGCTGTTAGCTCAGTCTTCTATTCCAATGGTGAGATCGAGATCTCAAGAAACGACTAGGCATGTGACTCCCACGTTTTAGTTGATGTTGAGAAGCCGCTTCCCAAATCCCAACAGAGATCTCTACATCGAAAGCTTCTTCGGCAGATTTCGACACAGATCTGGCAAGTATCTTCGGCAGATGGGTGCATGTACGAAGGTGATTGAAAACGAGGTAAAACTTCAGGGATTCCGAAGTTTTGGATTTGTCGTTGTTGTCGTAAAAAGTAAGAAAGTTCGTTGTTGTCATTGGTTTTGATGTAAATCATCACGATTCTCGAAGTCGTACAGTGCTGACGCAGCAATTGGAAGCTCGCTTGTTGAGCAATCACCATTGGAATCGCAGGAGAAAGACAAAATGAGGAGCATGATTTTCAGATTGAGACTTTCAATTGCTGCGGTGAAGAGCTTAGGAGAACTCGTCATTACAAACATGGTCTTGAGTACACAAGCATCAATAATTTCCCTTTTGATGGGTTTCATTGGAATTTGTGGCTTCTTAGTTTCAAAATTGATTGCTTTGTGTATTTGGCGTGAAAGTTATATGAATCTGCTTGTATCTTCTGGTTCTAGTTATTCACGTTTTGAGATTTTGGTATATTTAGGAATAGCTTCCTAAAATTCATGAACGCATTCCTAAACATTATGCAATCCTTCCTAAATATTATGAAATTCTTCCTACATTAGAATAAATGAATTTTTAATCTTCTATTTATATGGTGCCTTAATGTATCACTGGTTACTCAACTATGATGAATTTATGCACTTTATTGTTTTCAATCATTACTCCATTACTTTTATGAAGAGCATCCTGAATTTCAAAGTGTCCTTCTTGAATACTATTGTAATTTTACTAAATTTGAACAAATGTGTTTCTAAAACTCTAGTTTTGTGTGTTTTGCTTCAATGTGTCAAATATTTGTAGATTACTCCATTAGTGAGGGGTAATGACATGTACATTCTGATGTTTGGATCATATAGGCTTGTATGAGCCAATCTAGTTAGTTGTTGTGTCAAAAAAAAAAAAACTTATTTTTGGAAATCTAAATTTTCTATGAAAGTCATCATGAAGTTCAAGGAAATCCTTTTTGAGTTTATAGAGTTCTTCCTGAATTTCGTACAATCCTTCCTGAATTTCATAGAATTCTTCCCAAATTTCATACAATCTTTCATGAAGTTCAATCATAGTTAAAGCAAAGTGTTAACATAAACATCATATATGTCTAAACAACATATAAATTAAAATTGAATAAAGGAACACAGTTTCATCAGCAGATATCCAAAGTATACTTGCATCTTCTGTCATCTGAGATAGAATACATAGCTTAGAGAAATCTACAACCCCATTTCTTGCAATAAAAATTGAAATCATGGAATAATTTTCAAGAAAGTCTTCATGAATTCTCAACAATGCTTCCTTAATCTTCGAATGTAACTATGAAACACATCAATACACGATCATATGAACATCAACAACTATATAGTAGAAGCATCTAACGATTTACTACACAAAATTAAATCATAATAAGAAACACCTAAGATTTGATTTTTCACTAGTGATCTACAATTTGTTTGAAGCTAACCCACCACTGAACTCAGTACAAATACTAACAATGTTTCTAACTGCTTAGTACAGAAAACAACATTCAAACAGAACATCTTTGTGAAGCTGAGCACTCCATCATCATTGAGAAAGTTATGAAGGAAGACCTAGTGTTCTTTAGTGAGAAGAAGATGACAGGTCTTCCCCATTTTTTCAAATGTTGGAAGAAACATCTTCTCTAAAAGACTCCCACCATTCTCAATCATAAATGCCTTAAACTTCATTTCACTGTTACAGAGAATCAAGAGTTTCCTCAGACCCAACTGCAATAGAATCTAGAAAATAAAAATATTCTTCAATCCCAAGCCCAGATTCAATCAAACACATACAAGCTTATCAAATTTTAGGTTAAAACTAAATTGTAATCAGAGTTTTCCCATACCTAAGATGAACTCGACTCCATAGAATTGCATAAATAGCCCTCACAATTCACCTTAAAACATACATCATTTACTAATTTATCAACTAAACCATGGGCCTCTTCCCCAAGAAAACAAATTGGAGTAGTGAAATCTCTTATAGAGCAATCAACACTTGATAGGATACAAACTACGCTACAATCAAGAACAGATGACGAGCAAAGCAGATCCGTACCATAGTCAGTAGATGGGTTGGAGCTAGGAGGCGGAGATGGAGGCAGAGTCACATTCTCTTTTCCCGGATAACGACTGAATCTAGGCTTCTTGTTTGTAGAGTGGTGAGAGATGTTTATGTTTGCAGGTTAAAGAGGTTTACGAATCCAAAGCTGGGAGGAAGAAGGGATTTTGAAATCATCATTGTCATCTTCGTCGGAGTTCCTCATAAGCTCCGCCGGAGTTCCAAAAGCTCATAAACTTCATCGGAGTTCCAAAAATTGATAGAACGAATTGTGTGAGTGTCTTATTTATTTTATTTTAATAAAAATTGTGCTAAACTTGGATTTTAATAGTGTGTGCTAGTTTTGGAACAAAAACTTAAAATAGTGCTATTTTTGTCAATTGCCCAACATTATATATATGGATATTTAAAATATTTTAATTGTTTAGTTATAAGGATAGTAGAGAGAGTTAAATAAACTTGTTTGGATATGAACATAAGCATTAAATAACATTTAATGGTAAATGTTTCCATAAACATATTTTTGAGCAAAAGTGCTGTAAAAATACTAGTATAGATTTTAAAAACGGACATATATTACTCAATAAATGAATAAAAAGAATATGGGTACAATATCTCACATCGTCTAAAAAAATTGGAGAATGGTTTAGAGTCATACTATAAAAGAGACCAAAATGATTCTGAATATATATGAGTAGAAAGCTTGATTTATCAGGCATTCAAACTTTAAAAATTTTTCTTTGGTTTATTCCGGTTCTTTATTTTAAATATTTTTAAAAGGTTAAATATGAAAAATATTTAAAACTTATAAAAAGTTAAATATGATAAATATTATACCATAGATACACAATAAATATTAAAAATTAAGATGATATAGTGTGAGTTATTATATCTCGGGATGGGGTTATATAGCGGGACGAGTTTTATCGATATTTATATAAATTAAATAATATCATTAATTCGATGTTACACGGATAAAACATCGTTTTATTATTTTGTTAACACTGTTTGTATCAGAGAATATACATATCTAAATAAATTGATTAAATAAATATTATGTAAAAAATAAATTATATTGTGGTATTATATGGTTTATTTAACAATTATTATATAATTATAGTATACTCCCTCCGTTTCAAAATATAAGATGTTTTAGAGAAGTTTTCTATTTCATAATATAGGATGCTTTTAAATTACTAGGTAAATTTTAGATTATTTTAGAATTTTATATTATGCAGTATTGTTTCTGATTGGTTGAACATGTTAAAAGTAAAGATTTCTTAATATGTGTGCTTTAGTTAAAACATCCTATATTTTGAAACGGAGGGAGTATTTAACAAACAAATACAACTTATAATTTAAATATTTTAGTTATAAATATTTTAGTTATAAATTATTTTGGGTCCTAATCTAGTCTATACTAGTATTTTGGCAGCAGCTTTTGCTCAAAAATAATTTTTGGAAAGTTTTTGCATTTAATGCATTGGCATTAATATTAGTTACCAAAAATTTCAAAATTAATTATAGGTAAGATTTAAAAAAATAAAGAAATATGTCTACCTCATTTAAACATAAATATATGATTCTCTTTCATTTTTATTTAATTTTTTATTTAAATGATCTTGAGTTATTCTATAATACATTTAATTAATAAAATTTTTGATTTTTTCTTGCATATAATGTAATAAAAAAAAATTAAAACGGACATATATTACTCAATAGATGAATAAAAAAATACGGGTACAATATTTCACATCGCCTAAAAAATTAGGCAATAGTTTAGAGTCATACTATAAAAGAGGCCAAAATGATTCAGAACACAAATGAGTAGAAAGCTTAATTTATTAGACATTCAAACTTAAAAAACTTTTATGGTTTATTCCGGTTCTTTATTTTAAATATTTTTTAAAAGGTAAATATTATAAATATTTAAAACTTTTTAAAAGTTAAATATTATAAATATTTATATTTTATAATACTTATAAATATTTATATTTTTAGAAAGTTAAACTTTACAATATATTAATAATATTTAAAAGTTTATGAAGTTTCAAATATTATAAGAAGTTTAAATATTGTAAATATTTCAACTTTTAAAAAAGTTAGAAGACCTTTAAAATATTAATAATATATTTAATCTTTTATGAAACTTCAAATATGAGAAATACTCAACCGTTTTAAGAATTCTAAGTATTATAAATATTTAAACTTTATAAAAAGAGCCAATCTTATAAAATGTAAATGGTTACAATCTTAATAAATAACATATCAACTTAATCTAATATTTATAATACTAAACAATAAATATTAAAAATTAAGATGATATAGTGTGAGTTAAAATATCTCGGGACGGGGTTATATAGCCGGACGGGTTTTGTCGATATTTATATAAACTGAAAATATCATTAATTCGGTGTTACACGGGTAAAACATACACTATTGGTATCAGAGAATAAATATATCTAATTAAATTGATTAAATAAATATTATGTAAAAAATAAATTATATTATAATATTGTATAGTTCAAACTATAAAATTAACAATTATTATATAATTATTTAATCAATAAGTATAACTTATAATTTAAATGTTTTTAATTATAAATAATTTGCCCGCGGTGTACCGCGGGTCCTAATCTAGTGACTAAAAGTAAAATTAAATGAATTAGCTATCTATTTATAAGGATACTAATAGATTAAGGGGGGGGGGGGTTATTGGATGTATGATTTTGATGGATTCCAAATCCATCAAAATCATGTGTTATTCAATCATTGATTTTAAAATACTTATCAAAATCATGTGTTATTGGTTCTATGATTTACAAATACTTTTTAAAATCCCCTGTTATTCATTTAATGATTTGTTTTTGGATTTCAAAATCCACATTATGTTTTATATGGATTTGAATGGATTTGATAGTGTAAAATAGAATGATTGAAATCCAAGGATAAAACATGTTATTTCAAAATCCATCTGTTTTGATTTCTAAAATTTACAATTCCATATGGATTTAGAAATCATCTCTCCAATAACA
>NC_025699.1:29198470-29236949 GCF_000633955.1 Camelina sativa
TCTTTAGTGAGAAGAAGATGACAGGTCTTCCCCATTTTTTCAAATGTTGGAAGAAACATCTTCTCTAAAAGACTCCCACCATTCTCAATCATAAATGCCTTAAACTTCATTTCACTGTTACAGAGAATCAAGAGTTTCCTCAGACCCAACTGCAATAGAATCTAGAAAATAAAAATATTCTTCAATCCCAAGCCCAGATTCAATCAAACACATACAAGCTTATCAAATTTTAGGTTAAAACTAAATTGTAATCAGAGTTTTCCCATACCTAAGATGAACTCGACTCCATAGAATTGCATAAATAGCCCTCACAATTCACCTTAAAACATACATCATTTACTAATTTATCAACTAAACCATGGGCCTCTTCCCCAAGAAAACAAATTGAAGTAGTGAAATCTCTTATAGAGCAATCAACACTTGATAGGATACAAACTACGCTACAATCAAGAACAGATGACGAGCAAAGCAGATCCGTACCATAGTCAGTAGATGGGTTGGAGCTAGGAGGCGGAGATGGAGGCAGAGTCACATTCTCTTTTCCCGGATAACGACTGAATCTGGGCTTCTTGTTTGTAGAGTGGTGAGAGATGTTTATGTTTGCAGGTTAAAGAGGTTTACGAATCCAAAGCTGGGAGGAAGAAGGGATTTTGAAATCATCATTGTCATCTTCGTCGGAGTTCCTCATAAGCTCCGCCGGAGTTCCAAAAGCTCATAAACTTCATCGGAGTTCCAAAAATTGATAGAACGAATTGTGTGAGTGTCTTATTTATTTTATTTTAATAAAAATTGTGCTAAACTTGAAATTTTTAATAATCTGTGCTAGTTTTGGAACAAAAACTTAAAATAGTGCTATTTTTGTCAATTGACCTATATATATATATATNTTATATCTCGGGATGGGGTTATATAGCGGGACGAGTTTTATCGATATTTATATAAATTAAATAATATCATTAATTCGATGTTACACGGATAAAACATCGTTTTATTATTTTGTTAACACTGTTTGTATCAGAGAATATACATATCTAAATAAATTGATTAAATAAATATTATGTAAAAAATAAATTATATTGTGGTATTATATGGTTTATTTAACAATTATTATATAATTATAGTATACTCCCTCCGTTTCAAAATATAAGATGTTTTAGAGAAGTTTTCTATTTCATAATATAGGATGCTTTTAAATTACTAGGTAAATTTTAGATTATTTTAGAATTTTATATTATGCAGTATTGTTTCTGATTGGTTGAACATGTTAAAAGTAAAGATTTCTTAATATGTGTGCTTTAGTTAAAACATCCTATATTTTGAAACGGAGGGAGTATTTAACAAACAAATACAACTTATAATTTAAATATTTTAGTTATAAATATTTTAGTTATAAATTATTTTGGGTCCTAATCTAGTCTATACTAGTATTTTGGCAGCAGCTTTTGCTCAAAAATAATTTTTGGAAAGTTTTTGCATTTAATGCATTGGCATTAATATTAGTTACCAAAAATTTCAAAATTAATTATAGGTAAGATTTAAAAAAATAAAGAAATATGTCTACCTCATTTAAACATAAATATATGATTCTCTTTCATTTTTATTTAATTTTTTATTTAAATGATCTTGAGTTATTCTATAATACATTTAATTAATAAAATTTTTGATTTTTTCTTGCATATAATGTAATAAAAAAAAATTAAAACGGACATATATTACTCAATAGATGAATAAAAAAATACGGGTACAATATTTCACATCGCCTAAAAAATTAGGCAATAGTTTAGAGTCATACTATAAAAGAGGCCAAAATGATTCAGAACACAAATGAGTAGAAAGCTTAATTTATTAGACATTCAAACTTAAAAAACTTTTATGGTTTATTCCGGTTCTTTATTTTAAATATTTTTTAAAAGGTAAATATTATAAATATTTAAAACTTTTTAAAAGTTAAATATTATAAATATTTATATTTTATAATACTTATAAATATTTATATTTTTAGAAAGTTAAACTTTACAATATATTAATAATATTTAAAAGTTTATGAAGTTTCAAATATTATAAGAAGTTTAAATATTGTAAATATTTCAACTTTTAAAAAAGTTAGAAGACCTTTAAAATATTAATAATATATTTAATCTTTTATGAAACTTCAAATATGAGAAATACTCAACCGTTTTAAGAATTCTAAGTATTATAAATATTTAAACTTTATAAAAAGAGCCAATCTTATAAAATGTAAATGGTTACAATCTTAATAAATAACATATCAACTTAATCTAATATTTATAATACTAAACAATAAATATTAAAAATTAAGATGATATAGTGTGAGTTAAAATATCTCGGGACGGGGTTATATAGCCGGACGGGTTTTGTCGATATTTATATAAACTGAAAATATCATTAATTCGGTGTTACACGGGTAAAACATACACTATTGGTATCAGAGAATAAATATATCTAATTAAATTGATTAAATAAATATTATGTAAAAAATAAATTATATTATAATATTGTATAGTTCAAACTATAAAATTAACAATTATTATATAATTATTTAATCAATAAGTATAACTTATAATTTAAATGTTTTTAATTATAAATAATTTGCCCGCGGTGTACCGCGGGTCCTAATCTAGTGACTAAAAGTAAAATTAAATGAATTAGCTATCTATTTATAAGGATACTAATAGATTAAGGGGGGGGGGGGTTATTGGATGTATGATTTTGATGGATTCCAAATCCATCAAAATCATGTGTTATTCAATCATTGATTTTAAAATACTTATCAAAATCATGTGTTATTGGTTCTATGATTTACAAATACTTTTTAAAATCCCCTGTTATTCATTTAATGATTTGTTTTTGGATTTCAAAATCCACATTATGTTTTATATGGATTTGAATGGATTTGATAGTGTAAAATAGAATGATTGAAATCCAAGGATAAAACATGTTATTTCAAAATCCATCTGTTTTGATTTCTAAAATTTACAATTCCATATGGATTTAGAAATCATCTCTCCAATAACAGCCCCTAAGTTTTTCTTTTTGTTTAAGGTTTAAAGTTTTTTTTTTTAACTAAAGGCTTTTGTTAAACAATTAGTGATTTTCACTAAGGGGTCTTAACGGGCTGGCAAAGATATTTAAACAAAAAATTGAGCCTTCTTTCCTTTAAACAAACCGGGCTTACCTACATATTTAGACCCGGAACGTTACAAATACGAAAATGATGGAGATGGAAATTTTTAACTTTGAAGTTTGAACCGTTATTGTGTGTAAAATTATGGAGATTCTGAAAATACGAACATGGATTAGAACAGCTTAACAAAGTGAAAGTCTAGATTGTTACAACACCTTGTCTCTAAAAACATCGTGAACCACCGGAAGGATCATTGTCTATATATATCTAAAAAAATTGATGAGAAATTAAGTGTACTATATTGTTGGGAAGTGAATTTCCATCCGCCTATCATCGATTTAATTTTAACATTAATCATTTAAAATTGTTTAGCCTAGTTTTAATGATAGTGATTCAAATTATTTATTTATTTTCTAATAAATGGTGGAACTTTTTTAAGACAGACAAACAGATGCAATCCGTTTCTTTTGTCTATTTCATAGCCAAATACAGTAATGTTGTGCTTTTAGCCGATATCTATCAAATATAGCTGTTTTCAAACTATGCGACTTGTGGTGTTGACAGCTACTCACTTGATAAAGATATAAAATGCAATATTACCAGTTTACATGGGATTTATGTGTAATTTTTCAAATTGATTTGTTCTTTATTTTCTCGCATGGTATAAAACGTCTAACAATATTTCCACTGCTTACATTAACCACAATAGATACAAATAAAATAGATAAAGATACAATAAATAAAGAGGATAAAATACACACAATCACACAAGACTACCTTACTAAAGTTTGTTTACAGAAATCAAACCAAAGGTGATAAGTCTCTGACTTTAGCAAGTTTTGTTTTATTTTTTTATAAATTTAATATTAAATCAGATTAAACCAAACCAAACCCAACCCAACTCAAATGCTCTGGTTTGTTGGCAAAACCCGATTTATTACTCAGAGATTGTTTTTTAATTATCTTATATTTACTTGTGAAGCAAGAAAGATGCTTCATCCTGAATAACCTTCCACGCCTCCTTCACGTGCTTCTCCTCCGTCAATGGTGCTCCTATGGCGCAACGTAGTACGATTTTTCCCGACAAAGCCTGTTTCCCAAGTAACGCAAATACATTTTTAAATTGATTAATTAACAACATTATTTAGCTAGATTAGGAACACGAAGAAAGACTAGTCACTTACCGTGTGAGAAATGAAGAGCTTCCCTGAAGAGTTCACTGCGTCTAGGAGTTTGCGGTTTCGGTTATTACACTTCTTTTCATCGTTTTTCGCAGGCACAAGGCGGAAACAGACAAGAGAAAAGATCCGAGGTGTGACAATCTGCAAACGAGAATAATTACTTATTCACCTTTTCTTACTAAAATATTTTTCTAATTAAAGAGTTTTAGAGATTTTAACAGTTACCTCAAAGTTAGGATCTTCAGAAACAAGTTGTTCGAAATCTTTAGCGAGTTTGATATGGTTTCTTATATAATTCTTCAAGGCCTCAGATCCATAGAGCCGTAAAACCATCCATAGTTTCAATGATCTGTCAATAATAAAAAACAAAACACAGATTATATATATGCAAAATGATCTTCTAACAAGACTTTAAATTTAAATATATCTGAAAGCAAAGAACCTGAAACTTCGTCCTAGAGGGATTTGCCAATCTTTGAAATCAACAACCAAGTTTGCCTGAGAGGCCTAGCCAAATAAAATTTAAATTAAGAGTATAACAAGACGATTAATTAATCTCATAGACTCAAATAAGAAAGATTTGTGGTAACCAAATATTTCTTGTATACCTTGTTTTTGAGATACTCGGGATTTGTTGAAAGAGCTTCAGTGAGAGAATCTTGATCCTGTTTTCCAACTATTAATTATTTTCTTATGTACACGAAGATAGAAAGAAAGGAGAAAGGTGAGATTAAAAGTGCAACTATATATATACCTTCACCCAAAGTAGTGAACAATCGAAATTAGTAAGGAACCATTTGTGAGCACTCATGCTAAAAGAGTCTGTAGTTTCCACACCGTCGATGTATTGTCGGTACTCTGGACATATACAAGCACTTTCAGCATAAGCTGCATCTACGTGAAACCACATGTCATTGCTCTGAGAAACGTAGCAAGAGAAATAGTATCAGTTCTATATATATGCCATAATTAGTCGTCTCAATGAAGCAGCTTGTTTGAAATAATGTGAAAATAACTAACGTTAGCGATCTTTCCCAATTCAGCCAATGGATCAGTGGCGGCTGAAGAAGTGGTTCCAACCTGGAATATAACAAATGTATATTTCAGAGGACATGCTTCAAGTATCAAGAGGGCAAGTAATTAACATGCACTACTTCTTACAGTAGCACATAAGAAGAATGGAATCAATCCAGCTTCAAGATCTTGAGAAACAGCTTCTTGAAGCAATCCTGGACGCAGAGCGTAATTTGTAGATGCGTCGGTTTCAAGAACCCTGCAGTTCTCAGGATGGATTCCAACGATCTGTCAACAATAGAATATAGAAATAAGTTAGCTTCGTGTTACAAAAATTTCTTTTGAGTACTACAAATCTGAAAAATTTCACCTGGCAGGTCTTTTGAAACGCTGAATGAGTCTGGTCAGAGGAGTAGACAACAAGCTTCTCAAGCGCGTTTTGCCTAACGTTTCTTAAAACCTTGTTGCGTGCAGCAATCAGAACAACAAGAATAGCTTCACTACTTGACCCTTGTATTACTCCACCTCCATTTCCTACAATACAACTCAAGCCCACACTTATTAGGTCTTATATATATATATATATATATATATATATATAAATATAAGCAAACAAGCTTAATTTGTATGTATAATTATAGCTATCAAGTACCTTTGGATAGAAACTGCTCGGGTAGGTTGAGAAGTTTTGCAAGCCAATCAAGAACGATCATCTCAAGCTCGGTGGCAGCTGGAGAAGTTATCCAACTAAAACCCATAATTCCAAGACCAGCACTCAACATTTCACCCAAGAACCCGGCAACACTGCTGTTGGCAGGGTAATAAGCAAAGAAACTCGGGCTTTGCCAATGTGTAACTCCAGGCAATATCTTCGCCCGAACATCTGCCAAAAGAAACTCAAACCAAATCAAGCTTAGACTTATCTACGTACTACTCTCAACCAAAACCATGTATGGGGTGTTGGCTTAAGCATGAAGTCAACTTAAGAGAATTAATGTGGCAATCCTTATCCAACCGGGCAATGGTTAAGAGATAAGGATCATAGTGTTTAGGGGTTATCTAAGCACAACGTGTTTTCCTAATAGGATTAGGACTAAAAGTTTTATATATAAGGAGATGTCAGGTTGTGACATAACTTATGAGTTGTGAGAGAGATTGGAGAGGCTTAAGTTTTTGAGGAAGTTTTCTTAAGTAATAAAGAAAGTGTTCTTTATAGTCAATCTTAAACTCTTAATATTGATCTATATTTGGTATCAGAGCTGGTAAGTTACGATGGTAAAGAATGATGATGTTGAAACAGGGACAAGCAAGCAAAAAGACAGAGGAGGACCATCCTCCATCAAGTGTCCGATGCTAAACGCTAGCAACTACACAGTCTGGGCTATGCGCATGAGGATACTTCTGAGAGTTAACAAAGCATGGGATATTATAGAAACAGACGAGGAAAACGAAGACATGAATGATCTTGCCATGGCGCTGCTATTTCAATCAATTCTTGAGACCTTAATACTACAAGTCGGAGAACTAGACACAACAAAGAAAGTATTGGATGCCATAAAATCCAGACATGTAGGAGCAGAGCGGGTTAAAGAAGCTAGATTGCAGACCTTGATGGTAGAGTTCAATCGACTTAGAATGAAGGACACAGAAACCATTGATGACTTGGCCGGAAACCTATCTGCTATCTTGTCCAAATCCGCTGCTCTAGGAGAAGATATTGAGGAATCGAAACTTGTCAAAAAGTTTCTCAAGTGCCTCCCTCGCAAGAAGTATATATACATAGTAGCTTCCCTAGAGCAAGTTCTGGATCTTAATCAAACAAGTTTTGATGATATCGTGGGACGCTCGAAAGCTTACCAAGAACGTATGGCAGAAGAAGAAGAGGTGCTCGAGGATCATAGTAAACTAATGTACACAAACTCGGAGCCTCAAGCACCACAACCAAACCGTTATGAAGCAAATCATGACTTCAATGGAGGATACTATGGAGGATATCGAGGCAGAGGTCGCGGAGGACGCTTCAGGGGAAGAGGACGTGGAAGGTTCAATGGAACAAGAGACTTGTCGAAAGTTGAGTGTTTCCGGTGTGACAAACTTGGCCATTAGGCAGCAGAGTGTCCGGATAGACTGCTTAAATTACAAGAGACTCTTGAAACAGACACAAAGGACAGCGAAGATGCAGATGAGCTCATGATGCATGAGATTGTGTTTTTGAATGAGAAGAAGGTCGATCCAAAGAAGTATGAAACAAATGCTATAGAAGATAACGTGTGGTATCTTGACAATGGGGCAAGTAATCACATGACTGGAGATTGCAGATACTTCACCTCGTTGGATAGCACCATTACAGGGAAGGTTAGATTCAGTTATGATTCAAGAGTATACATAAAAGGAAAAGGTTCCATTGAGTTCATTGATATGAATGGGGAAGCAAGGACAATGTCTAGTGTGTATTATATCCCAGACTTAAAGAGCAACATTATTAGTCTGGGACAGGCAACTGAAGTCAGATTTGATGTACAAATGCGAGGAGAAGATCTAACTATGCATGATAATGGTGGAAAGCTAGTTGTCAAGACTACCAGGTCGAGGAATCGATTATATAAGGTTCGTATGGACATAAAAGACACCACATGTCTAAATCTAACCGTCTTGAGCGAGTGTAACAGATGACATGCGCGCTTGGGACATATAAACCCTGAAACAATGAAGTCAATGCTGCAAAGAGAAATTGTTACAGGAGTCCCAAAGGTAAAAATAGAGAAGGAAGTCTGCAACTCATGTCTTCTAGGTAAACAGGCAAGAAAATCCTTTCCCAAAGCAACTCTGTTTCGTGCAACAAAACCACTTGAGTTAGTTCATGGAGATTTATGCGGTCCAATTACACCTAGCACAGCAGCTGGGAACCGTTATTTATTTGTTCTTATTGACAATACTACTAAAGGAGAAGAGTGATGCGTTCTCAAAATTTCAGAAATTCAAGTCTGTTGTAGAGCAAAAGTCAGTAGAAAGGATTAAAACCTTTAGAAGAGACAGGGGAGGAGAGTTCACGTCACTTGAGTTTAATTCCTACTATGAAAGCTCAGGTATAACACGACACCTTACCGCTCCTTACTCACCGCAGCAGAACGGGGTTGTAGAAAGAAGAAACCGAACACTCATGGAAATGAATAGGAGCATCATGAAGCATATGAGCATTCCAAATCATCTATGGGGAGAAGCAGTGAGACACTCGACTTATCTCCTTAATCGAATTGCTACAAGAGCTGTGAAAGACAGAACACCATATGAACTGTTTCGTCACAAGAAACCAAGTGTTGAGCACCTTCGGATTTTTGGATGCATTGGTTATGCATAGGTGGACACGTCACATCTCAAGAAGCTTGATGACAGGTCTAGAAGGTTGGTGCATTTAGGAGTAGAGCCCGGAACAAAATCTTATCGGTTGTTAGATCCGATAACTCAGAGAATAGTGATAAGTCGTGATGTCGTATTTGATGAAACATAAGGATGGTTGTGGAAGACGAGTACTCAAGAACAGAGCAGAGCTGGAAATTTCGAAATAAAGTTTGGAGTGTTTGGAAATCATGGAATCAGAGGAGATGATCAAAGCATTGATACTATAGAACAACCCAAAACAGAGGAGAATGATGCATAACTCGAGAATCAAAGCAGTGAGCCGGAGGATACAGAGTCTAACTATGATGATGAAGAATTCAAACATGAGGGGAATGAAGCTAATGAAGGTCAACTAGTGTTGAGAAGATCATCGAGATTAATTACCAGACCAAAGTATCTCAATGATTACATATTACTAGCAGAAATCGAAGGAGAGCAGCTATTAATGTGTGTGGATAATGATCCTAGAGATTTTTATGAAGCGAGAGAGTCAAAGAAATGGTTAGCAGCATGTGAGGAAGAGATGAATTCAATCACAAAGAATCATACTTGGAGTCTAGTTGAGTTGCCACATGGAGCCAAGGCTATAGGCTTGAAGTGGGTGTTTAAGCTCAAAAGGAATTCTGATGGAAGCATAAGTATAAGGCTAGGCTAGTGGCAAAAGGGTATGTTCAGAGATATGAAATTGATTTTGAAGATGTGTTTGCACCAGTTGCGCGAATAGAGACAATTCGCTTGCTTATAAGTCTTGCTGCATCAAGAGGATGGGAGATTCATCACCTAGACGTCAAAACAGCGTTTCTTAATGGAGAATTGGAAGAGACAGTTTACGTCTCACAACCTGATGGTTTCACTGTAGAAGGGAGCGAGGATAAAGTATACAAGCTTCACAAAGCTCTGTATGGTCTAAAACAAGCTCCGAGAGCTTGGAATGAGAAGCTTAATCAAGTTCTCAAGGAGCTCTGATTTAGAAAGTGTTCTAAGGAGCCATCGGTCTTCTGGAAAAAGGTGAATCAAGAGATTCTTCTTGTTGCAGTTTATATCGATGATATATTTGTTTCTGGAACAAGCACATTGGTCATCGAGAGTTTTAAAAAGGAGATGTCTCTGCAGTTTGAGATGAGTGATCTCAGTAAGCTGACTACTATCTAGGCATTGAAGTTTGTCAACGTCATGATGGAAACACTGAGTCAAGAACGTTATGCATTAAGAATCCTAGAAGAAACCGGTATGAAAGACTGTAACTCGGTAGAAACGCCGATAGAAGATGGTATTAAGTTGTCTAAAGAAGATAAGGAGAAAAATATTGATGGAACTAATTACAGGAGGATTGTAGGTTTTTTACGATATTTGCTCCACACACGACCTGATCTATCCTATTGTGTGGGTGTCTTAAGTCGATATATGCAGGCTCCAAAAGAGTCTCATGGAGCTGCGTTGAAGCAATGTCTTAGGTATCTACGAGGCACTACTACAATGGGATTGACATTTAAGCGCTCTTCTGTGGGAAATTTGAGGTTGGTTGGCTATAGTGACAGCAGTCACAATGTGGATCCTGATGATGGAAGGAGCACAACCGGGCATGTGTTTTATCTTGGTGGCAGTCTAATTACTTGGTGTTCTCAGAAACAGGACACGGTAGCTTTATCTTCTTGTGAGGCTGAATTCATGGCTGCAACCGAGGCAGTGAGACAAGCAATCTGGCTCCAAGAGTTGCTTAGTGAGATTACAATGTTGGCATGTGAGAAGGTTGTCATTCGAATAGATAATCAGTCTGCAATTGCTCTCTCGAAGAATCCAGTATTTCATGGACGCAGTAAGCATATACACACTCGGTATCATTTTATTAGAGAGTGTGTAGAGAATGGACAAGTAGAGGTCGAACATGTTTCTAGTGAGAAGAAAAAGGCGGATATCTTGACAACGCCTCTTGGGAGAATAAAATTCAAGGAAATGCGAGAGTTGATTGGAGTAAGAGACTTCAAGCTTAGAGGGGAGAATGTTGGCTTAAGCATGAAGTCAACTTAAGAGAATGTGGCAATCCTTATCCAACCGGGCAATGGTTAAGAGATAAGGATCATAGTGTTTAGGGGTTATCTAAGCACAACGTGTTTTCCTAATAGGATTAGGACTAAAAGTTTTATATATAAGGAGATGTCAGGTTGTGACATAACTTATGAGTTGTGAGAGAGATTGGAGAGGCTTAAATTTTTGAGGAAGTTTTCTTAAGTAATAAAGAAAGGTGTTCTTTATATTCAATCTTAAACTCTTAATATTGATCAATAAGGGGGAATTCAGTTATCTCACCATCAAGAACTTGGTCCATCGTTTCAGGGTGGTCTGGTGCGATATCAGGCAAAAGCTTATGAAGATAGCCTGGCTGCATCGATACAAGTAATATAATCAACAATTGTGAACAAATGAAACCAGAGAGTTTTGAATCACACACAAAGAAAAACTTGGTATAGTCTCCACTTTCACTTCAAACAAGACCAATGTGAAGATTTGGTTTGTTGGCTAAAGAACTTGTTTGTTGTTGTAACATGATACAATGTGAAGATTAATTAAGCTACTAGATTGGAACTCATCGAAGGATAAGAGGAAAACAAGTAGATATGACCTGAACTTGGCTAAGAACAGGGAAACTTTCGATGGTTTTGTAATAATCGGCAATGAAATCGATCAGTCGATGTCCGTATTCTCTGAGTTGCTCTGAGTCCATCGGCTTCAACACGTTCCTGCTTTCATTTCCCCTGAAGAAAAAACCAAAAAATAAGACAAGTGTCGTCTGAAAACATGAGAAAACGTTATTCATTTAGTGACTCACATTTTGTTTTTGTCTTGCGTCGTTTTGGACTGGTGGTTTATGCCTCAAGAGCTTTCTGAATTGTTGTTAGGTTTCAATTGGAGTAAGATACTTATTTATAGGACCAGACTTTAAAACGTATGCAAGTTGTATTAAGACAATTCTATAAAGATTTTCCATGAAGAAAAAAAACGAGTCACATACTCGCCAGGTATTTATTATTGTAACCTAACCACCAAAATCTTTATCAATTGAATGGACAATAATAAATGAGAAATTTGATTATACATAAGAACGTTCAGACCAATGCAAATTACTTACTACCAAAAAAAGATATGAAATTGTATTAAGGAATCACTTAAATAAATAAGGCTCTTATACGCAGTGGTTGCGGGAGTTTGTAAGCAGGCAATTGTGGTTTCAAACATTAATAATTGTGAACGACTGGTTTAGAGCGGTTAAAAACATGTGTGATTGTTGGAGTTTTGTGACTGATTAATCAGCGGAAAACAACAATGGTTAAATAAAAAAATTATCAAATTGTTGACAAAAAAAAAATATCAAATTAATGTAATATATATTATAAAAGAGTATAAAGACACCAAAAAACTATATTTATAAAAAAATATGAAAAACTTGAACATGATTAATATAATGAGAAACCATAAATAATTATTGAATTCAAAAATCAAACAAATAAATTTATAGTGAAACACAAATAACTAATATTGGGAAATTAAAATAAAAGAATGATTAGTGTTTGAGAATTAATGTGAACTAGGTAGTAACCCGTGCTACAGCACGGGACAAATATTTCATATAAATTTTAAATTCGTAAAATGACTAAGAATTACATTTACTTTAGAACGGGAATGCACGTCCCATCCCGTCCCATCTCCACATGTTCCAACCCATCTTCTCTCGTCTCGTCTTGTCTCATCCCATCGTCTCGTCTCGTCCCATATCCATCCGGCTATTTTTTCTCTTTGTTCTCTTTTAAATAATTATCCATTAGATAATGTTTATTAAAAGAGATTGGGTAAGAAATTAGATGGGATACCAAATTTCTCGTTGAATATTTTTTTGTTAGTTAGTTGAAACTATCCAAATAATTATAGTTTAAAAAAAATATATAACTGTTTTCAAAAATACCAAAATTTCAAAGTGTCCATTCCAAAGTGGTTAATTAACTGTTGCATAGTAAATTCTTATCCAAATTAGTGAAACCTTGACACTTGAATTTTTCTACCAATATTTTTTTGATTTTATACTTTTATCTAAAATTTCTTTCCCTTTTTTAAAAAAAAATTGTTCAATATATTGATTTTTACTATTTGAATTACCTGTTTCAGTTTACACATACTATTTCTTGTCTTAATACCATAAATATACAGGAATTTTTCTCAAAATTCAATTATCATTTCTTTAAGTATATGTACTTAAGTAGTAAATTAAATTACTTCAAAAACACTGGTAAAACATATATTCCGTCAAATTATACACTTTTTAAAAAAATATAAAACTTTAATTGTATATTATTAGTATTTTCCATAAAAATTAGTTAGCCACTCTTTTATGGTGTTGTTAAAATTTTTGTGTATATTTCAAATACTGCAACCCGTACCAAAAATAAACATGATCATCATCATCATCATCATCATCAGCTGGAAAATATACAACTTTTTGCAATACATCCTTAATAATCAAGCATAGTCTGTGTGTTTGTTGAAAATGTTAAAGTAATTTTGTTACGGGGTATTAAATCTCGTTCGGTCCCATCCCATTCCGTCATGTCCCGAACCATCCCGTTAGAGTTTTTATGTCCCATAACCATTCTCTTTTAAACAATTACCCATATAATAATGTTATTAATAAATTTTGGCTAAAAAATTTAGATGAAATACATGTATTCTCTATTTGAATGTTTAATTTATATAGTTAGTTGAAATTCTAATTTCTAAAAGCTCTCAGAATATTTTTAAAAATACCCAAAATTCTCAAAATACCCGTCGCAAAGTAGTTCTTTACATATAACATAGTTAACCTTTTTTTACAACTTCTTCGCACCATACAAAAAAATTCCTAGAGTTCTATGGAATTCTCGAATCAGTCTTTCAGTTTTAATCCTTAGAACAAAGGCATACCTTACATGTATCTATTTTGAAACGGGAAACATGTCGTGTATGGTGCTGTCCTTAATTTTATTCCCATAAATTTACTCTCTTAAATAATTTCCCATTAGACAATATTTTTGAAAAAAGTTTGGCTAAAAAATGTAGACGAAGTACATAAAATCTTTATCTGAATATTTAATTTATATATAGTTTGTAGATCATAATTCTCAAAAATTCTCAAAATATTTTCAAAATACACAAACTCTCAAAATACCCATCTTAAAGTGGTTCTTTACATGCCACATTGTCCTGTTCTCACCGTTCCTTTCCGTCCTGTCCCGTCCTGGCCATTTCACACTGCCAAAAATTGTGTGTACCATAACTGTTCTCTTTTAAATAATTAGCTTTTAGGCAATATTTATTAAAAAAAATTGGGTAAGAAATTCTCAAAAACTTTCAAAATATTTTCAATAATATACAAAATTCTCCAAATATCCATCTTAAAGTAATCCTTTATTGTCATATTTCTTTTTTAATATGAATCTGTTATTTGCAAAACTTATAAGATTTATTTTAGGAATATTTATATTTTATATTTAAATGTTGAAACTATCCATATCTATATTTTTCAGAATATATGGTTGAAAATATCTAATTAATGTTTGTTAGTCAAAAGAAAATTCTTTGATTCTTGATTCCCATAATGTATGAAAAAATTGTGTTTAAGAATAAATTATTATATATTTCCTTAACTACAAAATCTTCAAAATCCCATAAAATGCGAATTTGTTTCTAAAATTAATTTTCAAGATTAAAAAATTGAATTATTAATAAAATAGCCATAAGACATATATACCTGTTTGAAAATAAACAGTATGAGTCAATTCGTTTTAAAGATTACATCACATACAACCCCACACAATCGTGATTTTTCAACATACTGATTTATTATGAGTCAATGTTTGTATCAGGAGTGTAATTATAAGATTTGTTTGAAAACTTAGGGAATGGGACGCAGAAATAGCAAGTGAGAGCTTAAACTTGAGGTCTAGCTTGGACGATGTAAATATGGCCACCTTTGACAACACCTTCCATGTCTTGAGGAGAACCATAGAGCGTCTCTATCACATTTCCAGCTTCTACAATTGTTGAGAACAGGCGCATTTGAAAGGCTTTGTCTTTGTCCACTATTAGTGGCTCCCTTGAGTAATCCACCACCACTTCCTCCGCTTCATCCATTATCACACTGCAGCAATTACACCCTTTTCAGCTTTTGAGTTCCGAAAAAAGACTGAAAATAGAGAAACGCACATAAACAAACCTGTCGTAAAGTCCAGCCCCTGCGTTTCCCTCGAGATCCTCATCGTTTGAGTCTGACCAGAATATGATTGAGGGTTTAGAATACAGAGCTATCCTCTTACTTGGGTAGCTGATCATCTGTACAACCCAAAATTTACCACTCACTTTGTTAAAATTCTATTCATTTATAACTGAAACTTAAGAGATAAATACAATCTTTTTGTTTCTTACTGTTGGAGACTCAATGTAAGTATTTTTGGTGATGAAGCTCATTGCTCGTCCTGAAAATATGCTCCAACCAAGGTCTCTCCCAGACCCTTCACAACCTGAGAAACACACAGGTTTCTGATCATTGGTTTTTTACCCAAAATTTTTAAATATGGAGCAAGTTCTTTTTTCTACCTCAACTTACCCAACAACTAAGATCTTAATAGAAACAAATGATGTACTGATTCAGATTAGAAACACATTTAAGATGTCATCAAACCTTGATTCTTGCTACTGTTAGTTAGAAAAAAGAATACAAAAAAATAAAATCTGATGAAAGAGAGTATACAAAAAAATGATTATTCCCTTTGCAGGAGACTAACCTTTGGGAGCTCGACATTTTGCAGACATGGACCAATTCCATTCAAAACTCAGTCCAATTTCTAGGAACAATACCAAGAAAGAGACTTTATTAATTTTTAGAAATAATACTTTATTAATTTTTAGCAACATTGAATTGGTTCTCACATACCTCCCTACGAATCTTCACTCCTGTTCATTTTCTCATGCCCAAACCCTCCTTACACATGTTACTGTGAGACTTCTTTTCTTATGTAGGTAGCTTCCGCACGTCCAATCTCTGTTTCTGCTCTATGTACCGTCTTTCTGCATGCGTTAAGTGATAATTAATAACCATTATACATTAGAATCAAAACAGACAACTTATATAACCAAATTCTACAATTACTTAAATAAAGCATGCAATCGATAACTTGAACAAACCAAACCTGCAACTTTAGACTCCAAATTTAATTAATCAGAACCTAAAGGATCAACCAAAGGGACCAGGCAAATGTACTTATGATAGGTAAGAAGCACCCGACCGACCAACTGGTGTTCTCTTGGTTGAGCAAGTTGGGATCCCTAGAAAAGTCATCACCATGGCTCCTCCACCACACAGCCAGTTCATGATACTTTTGCAACACTTGTAATTATTCTTGTCTAAGTATATAACTAAAAAATCATGAAAAGTGAGACCAAACTTAAGTATACCAACCAAACCTAGGAGTCAAGTCTATAACATACGATGAGTGTATGAGATTAATCTACCTGTGAATCAGTGATTTAGTCGCCTGCTTAGTCTAAGGAGTCCATCCCAGATCACACACATACACAACCTCAATCTCTGGCAGCTTTGCACTTTCACCTGTAAGTTAATTAACTTAGCACATTCCAGTTCTGACTTTCACAAAGTGAGAGAGCATGTGATCGTCTGATCGATGATACCTTGATTTGAGAACTCTGTTATTTGTTCTAGCTCACTACGAAACTGTTGTGTTGTGTTGTGTCTATAATGAGCTGCTTGTACAATATCCAGATATCCCCTTTCAAAGAATCAACTTTGTAGAAAACACAAGGTCATCATAACAAAATATACGATTCAAATCATCAAACCAACTATTTGTGTTAACCTTAGCAGAGGTTCAAGATATACCAAGTACTCTTGCTTCGTTCTCCTAGATCGCCTTGATGATTCCCTGATTGAATACATCCTGAGTTCACATACAAATAAAAGGTTAAAGATCATATCATGAATCCAAAAGAAAAAAAAAAACATTTAAAACCAGAGAACCCATCAGAAGAGCATCTTACACAAATCGATTCAGATTAAAAAGAAAACAATCGAGCTTACTTGATCGGAGAGATGAATTGGACAGATTTTTGAGGTTAAGTCATTGACGATTTATGAGATTGATCTACAGGTCAATTAAAACCTAATGTGTACTCCACCACGATCTAGTGGTATCGTTGTAACACTTCAGGATCGAATCCACAGAGACCAAACAATTGCACTATGAAATTATGTACATTAAATATAGCTAAAACAAAGGAGGAAGTTTGTGAATAATGTAACGAATCGGAAACGGAAAGTAAATAAGTTGCTTTAAATCAAAAAGGAAATATTGGGCGCAGGGAATCAGTTAGGGGACATGACCACGAAATTAGATGATAAATTGGGATAGCATTAAACACCGTTCTTGAACTCAAATCTCGAATGTAAAACTAACCTACTGTCGCAGCATTAGCTATCTATGCAAGGAATTGATAAAACTCTAAACCGTCGTTTGAATCTAAACAATCCTAGCAAGCAATAAGTTCAAGTTTGATTATGTTCACAAGGTGCCTCAACTTCAACTGTCGTTGGCTAAGGATCACCTTGCTCACCTATGTTCTTTTCAAGCAACTCAACAACACTTTTGGTGCCCCGATGAATTAAACCTAAGATCTTAATCTAGGTGATCAATCTAGCTTAAGCATTAAGAACAACTATAGATGAAGAACAATAAGATCAATCCCTAATCTAACAAATCTAGCATCAATAAATCATAAAACCCCTTTCTGAAACCCTAAACCCAACAGTGAAACTACTCAGACATGGAAAAGCAGAAATAGTAAATCAATAATGAAGAAAACATAATTGAATTGCAAAAGAATAGAAAATAGGGTTTAGAAATCTTCTCCAAAGTGTCAAGAAGGATTAGAGATCTTCTCCCTTTGCTCTCAATACAAAATAGTCTCAGAAAAATAAAGCTTATGTCTCTGGAGGCCGTGCCTCTAACTTAAATATCAAAATAAAACCCTAAAAGTCGGTTTAAAATAAATAAGGAAAAGTTGCGTCGGGGACGGGAATGGTCGATCTTGCGAGGATCAGTCGATCCGGAAGGTTTTTCTGCTTTCACTCCATCTGCTTACTAGCCCGAATCGGTCTTCAACCAATTAGCTCCAGATGCATGTTTTCATCCCCAAAACGCTCAGATTCCTTCCAAAGTCACCTAGAACCTGTAAAGACTCACAAAGGACTAAAAGGACTCTAAAAGCACACTTGGACCTAGGAAAAGACTCAAAACAAACCTAAAAACTATAGTTAAAACCCTATAAAATGCAGACACATCAGAGATTTGAGTTTATCATCTCAAAATCGAGCTGATGACCAGAGAAGAATCCAAAACCACTACACATCAAGATTCAGAAACCAAATTCCAATTAAACTTGGTTTTAATCATCAAACATATACTTAAAATATAAACTTAATTAAAAGAGAAAAGAAACTAAAACCTTAGCATAATGGAAATTCTTTTCCTTCTTCTCTTCCTCTGCATCTCTTCGAGTTCGTCGACAAAAAAGAAAAAAAAAATTTTAATCCATTTGGGAGAGACGGCGATGTACTTGAAATTTACTCATCAAACATAGACTTAAAATGTAAATTTAGTTCAAAGAGAAACAAAAACCTTAGCCATGAAATCTTTGCCTTCTTCTCTTCCTCTACATGACTACATCTCTTCGACTTTGTCGACAAAAAGAAAAAGAAAAAAATCCATTTGGGAGAGACGGCGAGAGAGGAGAGCCTAAAGAAAAAAGTTTTGTGTAAGTCATTGACGGCGACAAAGAGCATAGAGAGAGAAATACCTTTTTAGGTCTTTTAAATCGACGGACACGATTAAAATGAATCAACGGTCACGATTAAATAAGAGGATCCGAAATTAACATAAACGGGTCAAAAGGATCCGCGTGTTTATCCGTTTAGAGGGGGTGTGAAATTTCGTCGTTACCCTTTAAAAAATTCGAATATTTGGTCATATCTCCAATGACATACCCTTGTAATTTCTTACAAAACGAAGGTTTAGTCCATAAACTGTGTTTCAAAATAATAGTAGGGATATAATGAAATATATTTTTACAAAGAAATTGCAGCTTCACATTTTTGTAAAAAAATTGCAGATTCACATTTTTGCAGAAAATTATTATTATTATTTTTTTTTTGTCAACAAAAGATTAGCTCAAACGAGCCAATTTGGTGGAAAATTGTTTACATACAAAACATGATGCGGAGAGGTACGCGCTTGGCGTGCCAGAGAGTCCGCACTTACATTTGCGTTTCTAGAAATAAAAGATAGGGAGAAAGTCGAGAATTCTGTCCTGTCTACCTTGATGTCGTCTAGGTACGCCGAGAAAGCTGGCCAGTCCGAAGGAGAAGACACCATCTTCACCAAGTCTGAACAGTCTGTGTAGAACGCCACATCTCTGAAGTCATGTCCGATCATACACCGCATTGCCCAAATGAAAGCTTCTACTTCAGCATGCAAGGGAGAGAGACTTCGTCGAAAATTAGTAGCTCCTTTTATCAGCGTTGGGTCCTGGACCGATGAACAAACCCATCCTGCACCAGCAAGCGGGTCACTCGGTTTCCAAGATCCATCTACGAAACAGCGATACCCCGTAAAAGATGTTGGAAGATTTACGGCGGGCCTCCTCTGACCGGGCTCTGGTGCGTTTACGGCTGAGGTCAAAACCATAATATCACCCTCCACCTGCGCCTGTTGCCATGTCATAGCCTCACCTTCCGCGACCAAAACAATTTCCTCGGGCCGCTCGTCAATATTTTCATAGACCCGTGCATTCCGAGCTTTCCAAATATACCACATAAGCCAGGGAAACGTTGAAACCTGAGATGCTGGATTATTTTGACCCAAAAAATGATCAACATTTGCAAACACGGACTCCGTGGGGAAAGAGTTCGGCCCCACCGGTACATGTGCTAGAGCCCAAACCTGGCGAGCTGGAGGACAAACAAAAATGGCATGATTTATTGTTTCCTCCTCAGCACCACACCGGACACATCCCGGATCGCACGCAATGCCCCGCCGTGCCAAATTCGCCGCCACCGGGATACACCCTGATAAGACTTGCCACATAAAATGTTGAATTTTTGGTGAACAAGGAACCCTCCAAACACTAGCCAGTAGGGAAGTAATCTCTGGACCACATCCAGAAGCCTGAAAAGTCCGAGGAACTTCCTGACGGGCCAAGTGATAACCAGACTTCACCGTATACTTTCCCGTTTTTGTAAAATGCCAACCGAACTGGTCAGCATTTTGAATGCTACGTAAAGGTATCGCCCTTATCAATTCAACATCCGTCGGATCGAAAAGCTCATTGAGCAAGTCCAAACGCCAAGTATTTGTTCGACGATCAATTAATTGAGTCACGGTTAGATTGGGGTCCATATGCGGGCCCGTGCATAAAGCTGGTCTCGGGAATTGAGCTGGTATCCAGGGGTCATTCCATACTGAGATGGATTCCCCGGTGCCAACCCTTTTAATAAGTCCTTTGTATACCAGAGAGCGAGCGGAACAAATACTCCTCCACCCATACGAAGGAGAATAAGACCGAATTGGATCCAGGGGGTGAGTATTCCTATAGTACCTACTTTTAAAAACCCTAGCAAAGAGTGAGTCCGGAACCTCAATCAGTCGCCATAATTGTTTTGCCAACAGAGCCGAGTTAAAATCGTCTATGTTCCTGAATCCTAGCCCTCCCAACTGCTTACTAACACATAATTTGTCCCAAGCAAGCCAATGCATGCCTCCCGTCTGACCATTAGAGCTCCACCAAAAGTTAGCCACTGCACTCGTGAGTTTGGATGTAATTGTCTTCGGTAATCGAAAACAAGACATCACAAACGTTGGAACAGCAGTCGCCACCGATTTTATCATCACCTCCCTTCCCCCTTTTGAAAGCAGTTTTGCTGTCCAACCATTCGTCCTACTCTGCATCCTATCCCGGACAAAGGCGAAAACCTTCGTTTTAGCCCCACCCAAACTCTCCGGTAAACCGAGATATGAGCCCATGCCACCCAAATTTGTAATCCCAAGGACCCCCTGCATCTCTGCTTTTGTAACCTCATCAACCTTGTGACCAAACTGTAATGAAGATTTTGCAAAATTTATTTGCTGTCCCGAAACCGATTCGTACTGTTTTAAGATATCCAAAATAACCTTACATTGATCCTTATCAACCTTGCAGAAAAATAGACTATCATCTGCGAACAACAAGTGCGTTATTGGCGGGCATTTATTCGCTACTTTTATCCCTGTAATAAGTTTATCCATCTCCGCTTTCCGGATATTAGCTACTAAAACTTCCGTGCATAAAATAAATAAATAAGGAGATAAAGGATCTCCCTGGCGTAAACCCCTCTCCGGGACTATCAATCCATTTGGTTGGCCATTCAAAAGAACTCTGTACTCAACCGAAGTGACACAGAACATAATCCAAGAAATCCATGTTTCCGCAAACCCCATTTTCCGAAGGATCTCCTCAACAAAAGCCCACTCAACCCTATCATATGCCTTACTCATATCGGTTTTAATCGCCATAAATTTCCCTTTACAAGACGGGTTTGTACGTAACCCGTGAAACATCTCCTGAGCAATCAGTATATTATCTGAAATCAGCCGTCCGGGGACAAAGGCCGATTGAGTCTCAGAGATAAGGCCCGGTAAAACCCTCTTCAAACGCTGGCACAATATTTTTGAAATAATCTTATATCCCACATTACATAAACTAATAGGACGTAAATCTACCATTCATAGGCGCTTTCAACAACCCACTCTGAGACATGACTTCCAAGGAAAGAGCAAGAAACACGAGCCCACCGAAACCAAAAAGACAAAACACTCGGGAACACCCAACAGAAACCCACTGATACTTTGAAAAGGAATTGAGAGAAAGCGATAGAGGATGAAGGATATCCACAGGACTGGAGACCAATTTATAATGAGCCTCAGAAGACCTAAACAAACCATCAGTAACTGCTACAAACCCAAGAGGAGAAGAAAACGCAATTCCACAATAAAAACAGCCTTGATATCCAGATACGCGAACCCGAAACCAATCCACTGAGCCGCCCAAAAAGGAAACTGAGAATCCCGCAGATGTTGCCCGCAGATCCCAGAAGACCAGACTCCTAAATCCCTGAAATAAAGCCCAATCACTCCAATCAAACCGAAACAAAGGCGAGAAGACGTAGTCATAACCACCGCGTAGAAGAAACCCATGGAAAAAGATTTTGAGATCGAATATTTTCCCCATTATCCCTACACATGATGCCAACGAGAAATCTGGAAAAAATCGGGAACAAACCAGAGAAAGAATCCCGAAAACCGTCTCTCTCTTTCCCAGATCTGAAAGATTTTGAATTAGACAACCGAGAAAAAACCACAAGGATCTCAAGCCAAGATCCACCCTCATTAAAACCAGATCGAAACCAAAACAGACCCAATACAGAAATCAAATCAGAGACCAGGGAATCCAAACACCATAGCTGCGAGAGAGAGGTTAGGAAACCGTGTTTTTGACGGGAAAAAGATAAATGAAAAAACTACTAATTGGCCAGATTTAATAAAGGAAACACAACAAAACAAAAATAGGCTATTCATGGGTATTTATTGGACACACAACAGACCATTATTTATTAAAGATCACCCATACAAAATATAATACGTGTGGTCGTCAACCCCAATGGTTCATGGAGACGTACCATTTCCAACGGTACCCGTAGCCAACTAGCCATAACCAATCCGAGTCGGGTCCAATTCAGATTTTCGGGTTCAGTATATTTGCCCAGGCCTACGTGCCATGTTGAGACTTCAGACTTCAGAGATTGTTCATATTTTTCTCATATTCTAAACTTTGTTTTTTTTTCCCTGGACACAAACGCACCTCATTTATTGATTGTATACAAATACATGATTTGCATCCATCTGTTAATAAGTGAGAAAAACGCTGATGGAAGAAAAAAATGTGCTTTCGTTTTCTAGCATTCATTGCTAGCAAATCTGCCTTTCTGTCGGTTGATGTGCGTGGAGACAAAATCCAAGATGAGACTATCACTTATTTAACTCTTATAGTTCTCATAGTTCCTTCATTTCTGATACAAAAGCATGGCAGTCGTCTAGGTTTGAGATCATGTTCGTCAAATCGGTAAAATTGGTTTTCAATCCAATTATTTAGCATTAATCAATGCAATATACAGTACTTGCATCATTTGTTTCATAATCAAGTATATAAGTGATGCAAAATTGGTTACTTTTTTATCAATCAACTAGATTAGGACCGCGGGACAAATTGTTTATAACTAAAATATTTAAATTATAAATTGTATCTGTTGGTTAAATATGTTATAAATATATAATAATTGTTAATTTTATGGTTTAAAGTTTAAACCATATAATACTGCAATATAATTTATTTTTTATATAATACTTATTAATCAATTTAATTAGATATATGTATTCTCGGATAGCAAAATAATGAAATGATGTTTTACCCGTTTAACACCAAATTAATAATATTTTAAATTTGTATATATATTGACAAAACCCGTCTTCCTATATAACTCCGTCCCGAGATATTTTAACTCGCACTATATAATCTTAATTTTTCATATTTTTTTGTATTATATATATTAGATTGAATTGATATGTTATTTATTAAGGTTGTAACCATTTACATTTTATAAGATTGAAGCTTATTATAAAGTTCAAATATTTATAATACTTGGAATTTTTAAAATGATTGAGTGTTTCTCATATTTGAAGTTTCGTAAAAGTTTAAATATATTATTAATATTTTAAAGGTCTTCTAACTTTTTTTAAAAGTTGAAATATTTATAATATTTGAAACTTCAGAAACGTTTAAATATTATTAATATTTTTAATATTTTATAAAGTTTAACTTTCTAAAAAATATAAATAATTATAATATTTATACTTTTTATAAAATATAAATATTTATAATATTTAACTTTTTAAAAGTTTTAAATATTTTATAATATTTAACTTTTTCAAAATCTTTAAAATAAAGAACCGGAATAAACCAAATAAAAGTATAGATAAATGATGTAATCTTCTTATATAAAGCTTGGTTCTTAAAGTTAGTAATTCACCAGATCGTGACACATGTTAGTTTTAACGGTCAGAGATCAAAGTTAAAAACTCACCAGGTCGTGACACGTGTCAGTTTTAACAATTAAATATCCAAGTTAGTAACTCATCAGATTCTGACATGTGTCAATTTTAACGATGTGAACAAGTCTCGAAGGTAATTTTTGTTCTTGTCTAATCGAAGCAACTATATAAAAATATTCCTAGATATTACCTCGTATTTTCGTCCTCGTTTCGTTGAATTTTGTTTCGTTTCTCAATTTCATAATGCATACTATGTAATCTTTGACTTTGAAGTGCTAACAAAGTTTCTTATGCATAATAACTAAGATTTTGGGATTACAAATTCTCACGGTGTTATTATTATTTCTATTAGTTTACAGGACATGTAGCATAAAAAAAGATGAATACACAAATGCAAGATAACAACAGAGATTATGTAACATTAGATCAACTAAACAGAAAGCGTTTTTATCGTCGAAAGATAGTACTTCTTACACGAAAGTGGGAAGCAAGAAATTAAAAAAAAACAATGAGCTCACTCAAATAAAATTTCTCATAAAATAGAAAAATAAGTAAAGAAAATATACAGAAAATTATTAATTTTCAAAAATGTAAACAATCACTTTTATATAAACATAGATTGTCTCATATTATTCATCTAACAAAGTAATTTATTCAAAAATATTGTTTTCAACTTTGTTCTATTGGTCAAACTTTTTTAATGGGAAGACAAATTTTCCTTATTTTTTAAACCAAAATATACTCCTACTTTATACCTTTTCAGTTTGGAATAGGTAAGATTAATATGTTGACTCAAAAAAAAAAATGGAAGATTAATATATGCATCTTTTTTTTCTAATACTTTTTTTTTAAATTTATTGTAGTAGTTTTAGATTGTTTAATTTAATTTATATTTTTATCTTTGAATTATTTGAGATTCATATATTACCGTCCTTAATTTTCTATTATTTCATTAATTATGTCAAATTATTTTTCTTCTAATTTTTCAACCTTGATTGGTTGGTTATAGAACTTTTTTTGTGCAAAAATTATTGTTACCATTCGTTCAATCTCAAAAGGAGATAAAGAGGAGAAAGTCATCAACCTAATGATTGGATAAAATAGGCTAATCAAACATAAGCCTACAACAAACATAGATAAATTGGAATCACATAAATTATTGTTGATAAATCCATAGGAGTTTGGAGACAGAGGCTACATCAAGATGTGTCAAAGAAACTTTCATGAATACATTGAGAAATTTAACATTAGTTATACTATCAAAATATTTTGTGATGTTGGAAAAAGTATTTAGTTTCATTGGTTGCTGGAGCAAGTCACTTTGAGATAGCTAAAAGACGTGAATATGTTCTCTCCACACAGGAGGAGGGCAGAGCTGAGGTTCTCTCTATGATGGAGGAAGTTGGACGCAAGGTTATCTCCTCAAGAGAAGAAGGCAGAGCGAAGTTCTCTCCATGGTGAAGGAGGTTGGACGCAAGGTTCTCTGCATAAAGGAGGAGGGCAGACCGAGGTTCTATCCATAAGTGTATTGTGATATAACTTATTTTTTTATTTTAAAATGTTTTTTGAGCCAACAATTTTAGTGATTAAAGAAATTATGCAAAAGTGAATGTAAGAAACATATAATAATTGGCTTAATTTTTTCATATAGACATTTTCTAGGTGGTGATAAATAATATATTTGTAACATATAATATACCTAGGTGTAGAAAAATAAAACTTTTAATGGTAACACACATAAAATATTTGTATATGGATATAAATCAGTGTATTATAGCAAAACAAATTTATAAATAATGTACAATAAGTTTTAATATATTTTTATTAAATTTAATTTTATTTACAAAACTTTAAATCCGCACATCGGGCGGGTCCTTATCTAGTTTAATATAATAAGTAACATTAACAATCATTTTTGTTGTATTGTACATTTATTCTATAATTCTAGTGACATATATTCTCGTTTCAAATTAATTATATATATATAACTTGATTTGGTCCGTGTAGATACGCATGCATAAAAAATGTATGCAAAATCTTATTAAAACTAACTAAATTTTAAGTAATATCACGAATGTTGATTATAGATTTTATTTGAGAGTTATTCTATAACCGGATTTCAATTTCATGCACTATATTGCAATACAATAATTTAACTTTATAGTACATGCATCATAAGACAGTTAAATTTTAATTATATATACTCCATCACAATGGATCATATATAGTATAATTTTTATATGAATAAATAATATGTGCATTATATATATATCTTAGTTGTAATGTCGTAATTGTAATGTCCACAAACCAAAAAAAATGAATTTTTGGTGTGGGTATCGAGCGACACTAATAGAGTATTGGTCAACTATAGTTAGATTTTGCAGTTCAGTTTGTGAATTAAATCCGATTTAGCAGTTTTGGAAGAACCCTAATTTTGGAAGAAACCCTAGTTTTGAAAGAAACCCTAGTTTTGGAAGAAATCCTAATTTCTTCCTGTTTGGGCAACTAATATAAGAGTTTTGTTTTAATTATTGTTATGTTGTTAGAAAAAAAAGCTTGACCTACTCTCTCTCTTCTTCCCCAGTATGGTTTGTGGCTTCCAGAGAAAAAATAGAAAGGGAAATAAAGTTGGAGTTTGGTGCTTGATCCAGAGGCTTAAGAGGAACAAAAAGGCGAGTGGTTGGTGGTTGCAAGCAATTGAGGAGTAGATCAGTTGCTGTCGGGGTGAGTGGGTTGTTGTGGGGTTGTGTTCTTGCTGTTCTTCGTCAAGGTGTTTAAATCAGTGGTAAAGGCAATTAGGTGTATATTTTGGGTCCTTGAGTTATTGGTGGGAAGTGGAGGTTAAAAATACAACATAACAAACATGTTAATTAGTAAATCCTACTATATTAATTGAGAAGTACAAATATGAAACTAACCTTAAAATGTGTAAAAAAATATATTCAATTACCATTAGAAAAACTTAATTAAGATTAATTAATTAATTAAATAAATATAATTACTTAAAAACAATAATTGGGGACACATAAAATAAAATAAATTGTAGAAAAGTAAAAAAAAAAATCTAGTAGAATCAAAACTAATTCGTCCTCCTAAAAAGAAAAAAATTAACAGCTAAGATTTTAAAAATCTAATCTAATAAAATCTATATAACCACAAATTTTATCAAAAAACTTTTCCAGCACAGGTTAATTTTTTAATCAACATTTTAATCAAATAAAATATATAACAGTTTGCTTAAATTTTTAAAATAATAAAATATATAGATATAGTATTTTATCTGTTTTAAAAAGTTATATTTTTCTTTTAGCCACCGTTCTTTAGGAAAATAAAAAGAAGTTGAGATTTAAATATATTCAATGCTTGAAGGTGCTTATTACATACATAAAACGAAGTCACAGAAAGAAAAACAATGAATGTTGTTTTCAAAGAGGTTTTTCAGAACATTCACTAGCTATATTTAATTGTTCATTTTACATGTTAGTTATATATTTTTACTTACTTCATAACTATACCAAAAATTGCGAATGTTTATGCAAATGTTAATTGACAAAGGTTTAAACAATTTTATTTATTATACAAATGTTTTATTGACAGGTTTTCAATAAACATTTATAAAATACAAAAAATTAATATAAACAAACCGAATTTTTAATTACAAACCATTATATATAACATAATAACAAAATAATTTATTACAAAATTTTATCAAAAGAAAAGTTCAACTCGTGATTTTCCGCGGGTTAGTTACTAGTTAATTGTACCTCCTTAATTTTGTAGACGTAAAGGCAAGTGCTTCTTTTGTTGACTTTAAATCCGTCTTGACGTTGATGTTTCAGGGTTGATTATTTTCTATACAGCAAACTTTTGTATATCTAAATATCATGACAACAAAATCCAGATTGTTCGGCTCCTTGTAGCCACCTTACACATCTTTTTAATTATCACTTAAACTCTTATGATTTGAATGAATGTTTAGTTTTTCCCCAGAAAACAGAATATAAAACGTTGTAGGGATGATTTTGCACACATGAAGTAAAATGTGATAACTGAAAAAAAAACGTAAACTTTTTGAAATTTCACTAATTTGTCTTTGTCTCTTCTTTGAGAAAACATCAGTCACAATAGAAAGAGAAGAAGCAGCCAGAGCAATCACAAGAGGAAGCTTCTTGGATTCTTCAGAGTCGGCATCAGACTCACTATGGGAGTGTAACATCCGCGAACCAATTTTTGTAAATTTGGTGTGGGTGTCGATCGACACCCTTGGTGGCATCGATCGACACCATATTTTTCCGGTTTGGTCGGGTTTGATTTAATTGCTGATTGGTTCGGTTTGGTTCAAGGAAATCCCTAATTCATGTTTTAAGTGTCTGAGACGAATGAAGGGTTTCAGAAAATCTCTTTGGTCGCCGTTGAGTGGAAAAGAAAGAGAGAAAAGAGAGAAAAACGTTCTTGAGATTTTCTGGGCTTGTTCTTGGAGATTTTGGAGAGATCTGAGGCAGTTGAAGTGTTAGTTGTTGCTGGAAACGAAGGGGGAGCTTCTGGGGGAGTTGTTTTCCACGTTTCTCAATTCAATCTTTCTGTTCTTGAGGTGAGTGCTTGACCATGGTTGATCTAAGCATGAGATCTCCTTTGTTTTGTGTGATTCCTTGTTATTTGTGATGTTTGCTTGCTTGGGTACATTGTATTTGTGATTTCTAGTGAATTCCGAGATGGTTAGACGTGTTTGGAGTCGATTTTGTGTTGATTGGAATCGGAGTTCGTCGCTGAGTTTCGCGCAGATCGTGTCTGCAGAAGAGGCATCGATCGATACCACTTTTGTGGAGCATCGATCGGCACCGTCTTGAGTAGCATCGATCGGCACCATTCCAGCATCGGTCGGCACCAGTTTCTGTAGCATCGGTCGACACCGATTGAGCATCGGTCAACACTAGTACCTGCCGAGTTTTATGTTCCTGGTTTGATGTATTGATTGTGTTATTGTTGTTTGTTGACTTGGGAGTTTCATATGCTTGTGTGTATAACCCAGTAGATGGGAGGACGGCCTCACTAAGTATTTATGATAATACTTACGCATCTCAATTGTTGTTTGTGATGTGCAGGTAAAGGCAAAGTGTGATCGTGGAATCAAGGCGATGATGAAGGGATGTTCTAGAGGCTTGATTGATTGTGGTCTAGCTGTTGTTAGGTTGCTAGATTAAGTCATTGGAACATTGTAGGATGTTAGCTTTTGGTCATTTCCTTGTTTGGATTATTTATGTTGGAATTTTATTAGATTAATGGAATTGTTTTATTTGGTTATCCGCGGTTATTGATTGTTGTTAGGATGTTAGTGGGTATGGGACCACTAGTAAATTAAGGTATAAAAAAAAAACGGGAAGGGTTGTTTCATTTTGGTATCAGAGCCCTTACGGTTCTATGTCTAGGCTTCACTGTGTTTTTGCTGTTGATGTTTAGGATTCCATGCTGTGATTGATTGTGTGAGTCGGTCAATTGTGTGTGGCATGAAGTCCTAGAACATCCTCTTCGAGCCTGTTTGTGATTCCACAGTAAGTTGTGTTTTTGTGTATTAGAATTATTGTTTGCTTAGTCTTCTGTTCTTGGATGATACAGATGGTTAGAGGTGAAGATGCTGTTGGTCGCGGTCGTGGTCGTGGTCGTGGGCGTGGTCGTGGTCGTGGTCGGGGACGAGGTCAGGTTCCTGAGGCAATTGTGAGTGTGACCCAGAGCATGGCCAGTGAGGAGGTGGCGGAGTCACAGGTTCATCCTAGTGTGTATGGAGACCAGGCTGGTTTGGGTGACGGTAGGGCGGATGGGCCCGGTGTCGGTCACGGTGTTGCCCCGGGTGTGGGGGTTGCAGCGGGAGGTGCTCCAGGCAGGGAGGATGTCTTGATGGACTTGCTAGCTCAGGTTTTGCAGCGACTTCCAGCAGTTGTGCCGCCAGTGGTTGGTGGGCAGGATCCAGTAGTGCCGCTAGTGGTTGGTGGGCAGGATCCGGTAGTGCCGCCAGTGGGTGGTGGGCAGGTTCCAGCGGTGCAGCCTGTGGCGGGTTTGCAGGCAGGTGTGCAGCCGGGGGCCGAGGTAGTGGATGCTCAGTATGTGCGGATGATGGAGCAGCTGCGGCATGTGGGAGCAGGGTATTTCTCAGGAAGTACCGATCCGAGTGTAGCGGATGAGTGGAGAGAGCGGATGGAGGATATTTTCCTTTCGCTTAGGTGTCCCGACCGGTACAGGGTGGATCTGGCAGTGTTTTACTTGTCAGGAGATGCTCGTGTGTGGTGGAGGTCGGTGACAGCACGGAGGGTGCAGAGGGGTATGTCTTGGGGAGATTTTGTGGGGGAGTTTAACTCCAAGTATTTTCCTCAAGAGGCACTTGATCGTATGGAGGCACGGTTCTTGGGTTTGACTCAGGGGGACCGTACAGTGCGGGAGCTGGATGCAGAGTTCAGTCGGCTTGTGGGGTATGCAGGCAGGGCATGGGAGCCAGAGGCGGCTCAGGTGCGGAGGTTTTTGTTGGCTCTGCGGGATGATTTGAGGACTCGGTGCAGAGTGAGGAGCTATGCTACGAGAGCAGAGCTGGTTGAGGTTGCAGCTGGGATAGAGGATGACTTGAGGTCACAGGTGGTTGTGGTCAGTTCTTCGGTGCAGCCACAGCAGTCTCAGCCGCTTTCTGTTCCTAGCAAGGGCGGCAAGCCTGCGCAGGGGCAGAAGAGGAAGTTCGATGTTATGCAGAGATCGAGGCACGGGGGTGCGAAATGCTTTGGGTGTGGTAGTAGGGACCACAAGGTGTCTAGCTGTCCACAGAGAGGTGAGCAGCGGGCAGTGACAGAGCAGCGGGCGGTGACGGAGCCGCGGACAGATACTCGGGTGTGTTACTACTGCAGAGAGACGGGGCATATCAAGCCTCGTTGTCCCAAGTTGCAGCAGAGGGCAGTAGCAGTGTTGCAGGCTGGAGCTCAGCCAGGGGTGCAGCAGGGTGTGCAGCACGGTGTGCAGCCGGTGGGTTGGATTGAGCCGACGACTCAGGTGTACTCGACTCAGGAGCCCGGTGGCACTAGTGCAGGAGCGATCACAGGTATAACCTCTGAGATTCGAACTTAGTCAATTCAATAGTTCAGATTATATTTGTTTTTGCTTGTGGTCAAGTGTTAGGTTCTCAACACATGAGATTTGTGTAGGGACCTTGTTGGTGGGCGGGTTTAAGTCCCATGTTATGTTTGATTCTGGAGCTTCTCATAGCTTCATTACTCCGGAGTGTGCCGTGAGTGCGGGGATCAGAGGGGATTCTGGAGAGCGTTCAGGAGTTGTCAGAGTTGCTGGAGGCAAGTTTCTGAGGGTTATTGGACGAGCTGGAGGAGTTGATATTCAGATCGCAGGAGAGTCGTGGCCAGCGGATTTGCTTATCAGTCCAGTGGAGTTGTATGACGTCATTCTTGGTATGGATTGGTTGCATCGGTATAAGGTGCATTTGGATTGCTATCGGGGTAGAGTGGAGTTTGAGCGTCCAGGAGGGAAGTTGGTTTTTCAGGGTATTAGACCGACTTCGGGGAGTCTCGTGATCTCAGCCGTTCAGGCAGGGAAGATGATCGAGAAGGGCCGTGAGGCCTATCTGGTTACTATATCTATGCCAGAGTCAGTGGGGAAGTCTACGGTTAGCGGTATTCCGGTTGTGGAGGACTTTGAGGATGTGTTCCAGTCATTGCAGGGATTACCACCATCTCGGTCGGATCCTTTTACCATTGAGCTGGAACCGGGGACGATGCCGTTATCCAAGGCTCCTTACAGGATGGCTCCAGCAGAGATGGCAGAGCTGAAGAAGCAGCTGGAGGATTTGTTGGGCAAGGGTTTTATCCGTCCTAGTTGTTCACCGTGGGGAGCTCCGGTGTTGTTTGTTAAGAAGAAGGATGGGAGTTTTCGGTTGTGTATTGACTACCGGGGTTTGAACCGAGTTACTGTGAAGAACAAGTACCCTCTCCCGAGGATTGATGAGTTGTTGGATCAGTTGAGGGGTGCTACTTGGTTCTCCAAGATCGACTTGGCTTCAGGTTATCATCAGATCCCTATTCATGAGGCAGATGTGAGGAAGACAGCCTTCAGGACGAGATATGGGCACTATGAGTTTGTGGTGATGCCGTTTGGGTTGACAAACGCGCCAGCTGCGTTTATGAGATTGATGAACAGCGTGTTCCAGGAGTTTCTGGACGTGTCAGTCATCATTTTCATCGACGACATCCTGGTATATTCTAAGAGTCCTGAGGAGCATGCAGTACATCTGAGAGCAGTGTTGGAGAAGCTGCGGGAGCAGAAGTTGTTTGCTAAGCTGAGTAAGTGCAGTTTCTGGCAGCGTGAGATGGGGTTCTTGGGTCATATTGTTTCAGCTGAGGGAGTTTCAGTGGATCCAGAGAAAATTCAGTCCATCAGGGAGTGGCCGAGGCCGCAGAGTGCCACTGAGATTCGGAGTTTCCTGGGGTTAGCAGGTTACTACAGGAGGTTTGTTCGGGGTTTTGCGAGTATGGCACAGCCGATGACTAAGCTTACAGGGAATTTACTAACATTTTTTCTTTCTAGGCTGTCAGTGATCAGTACAAGGAGAGAAGATGCAGGCAGATTCCTCACACCACTAGTCGGAAAGGAATGGCTAGATTGGCAGAAGATATGGTAAGTAAAATACTTTATTACGTCAGATTTAACTTTTGATAGGTAATGGTACGTTGAATGTCTGTTCTATCCTGTTGCTTAGAAAAAAGAAAGCGAAGATCCATCTACAATCACAAGAGCAAAAGTTTGGGTCAGGTCATGCACCAAAAAAGATGGCACACCTGTCAATACAAGGGCTGCTGAAACGATTGTAAGTATATAAACATCTCTGTGCGTAATGGTTTCTCTTTGTTTTTTTTCTCTAATAGAGTCTGTCATATATTCAGAAAAAGGCAAATGAGCTTGCTGCTTCTGGAAGTTCGTCAACATCAACAAACCCAAAAGAAGATATCCTATCACAGGTTTTAGGTCATAATCAACCAGGACGACTGCGGGCAATGGGTAGAGGGATGAGCATGACTAAATTGGCTTGTTTCAAAGTCAAGAACAAACACTTGGCTGATATGCAACAAAACCAAGTCAACTTAGAGAATCAAGTGAAGGTTTTGCAATAACAAATTGCTAAAATGAATTACGAGGTATGATAGACAGGCTTACTAATTTATGTATCTATTTTAATAGTCATCTGGTATTGGTAATATATTAACAGGGAATTCTATTTCTGGTTTTGGTTTTACTTTATTTCACAGAAAGCAACTGAACATGAAGTCTGCTCAAAGAGTAAGTACTTGAAATTTGCTCATACCAAATATATTCTGTTTGCTGGATTTAAATTTTGACTGCTATGCATATCGCTTTGTAGAGTGTCACAACCAATGCAAAACCCAAATGTATGTTGCATGATTGGTCTGGTAGTGATGCTAAAGTTGCGGAGGGACTGATCATGTCATCTGATCCTGAAGACTACGTCATAGATACTCGTTTAGGGCCTAAGTGTTATAAGGTGTTGCTGCAAACTGCTGTTGTTCCAGATGCATGGCTTTGGAGACCTGCTATTAAGATGAATACTGTTGGGGAAGCAGTTGGATCAATGATTGCATGGCCTCATAATTTTACTGTTGTTATAGACGACGCGATACCAGAACACATTGATCCTAAGGTACGGTTTGAGTTTCTTTCATATGTTTACCATTAATTTTACATTTCAGATAGCCATAATCATTTTCTTTTCTGCGTATGTTTATTAGAGTCCAAGCCCAGAATCTATCAACTACTGCAGACTACTACATTGGGGAACAAATGATGAAGAAGTTGTGGCAGAAGGTCGGTGGCAAAGCAGCGATAAGGACACATTGGTTAATGGAGTTCCTATTGGACCAAAAGTTGTTAAAATATTCCTAGATGTTGTGCATGAACCTGAAACATTTCTATGGAGGCCCAATTCTAAACTAACAATCCTTGAGGACTGTTTGAAGTCTTTTATAGCATGGCCTGCACACAGAGTAATGTTATGCGGACTAAACAGTGAAACACCAACACATTCAGTGTCTCCTTTTCAACCAGATTCTGCAGGAACACCCCCAGCTCCTTTGAAGAAACCTCAGAAGGATTCGCAATCCTTTTCACAGTCTCCTACTCAACAAATCCAGGTAACATCTATCATTTCTGTACAGAGATAAGTGATGGTTAATTTTGATAGTTTTAAAGCAGTGACTAAGTACTTCTTTTCGGGAAAACATTTCAGCATAACAGTCCTACAGACGGTGTTGTCAACGAAAATAAAAAGTGCTTGTTGATGGATGTAACTGGAAATAGAAGGGTGGTTGCTGAAGGAAGATGGTCTTCAAACAATCCTGACGTAACAGTTCACTTTGTTCCTTTGGGCCCTGATGGAGTTCGTGTATGGGTAGACGTAGTAAAGGTCAATGATGCCGCTGTTTGGAGGCCTTCTTCTCAGATTGAGTGTATGGAAGATGCAATAGGTACCACCATTGCATGGCCAGCGGACAAAGTGATCATCGTCTGAGCTGCTGGAGTAAGAAGCACTATAACTTTCTTTTTTTTTCATGCTTAAACGTTTGGTTGAGACTTGGTACTTGAATGGTTAGATCAATAAGTGTTGTTTTCAGACTTGTACTTGAATCTTATGTATGGTATTTTTAGTCTATAATAAAGTTCTTCTAAATTTAATTTCTTGCAAAGTATTATATAATATGTATATATATATATATATAATATAAATATCAGATATATATATATTATATATATATATCGATTATCGAGCATAGCAAAAAATCACAGCTACATAAAACTAAATTATAGTGTTAATTTTTTGCAAAAAGAGGTTATGACAGAAACCTATTAAGCAGATGTTGATGGAGTTGGAGTTGGATCATTTTGGGGAAGAGGTTATGTGGTTGTCTCTTTAGCTGAATGGCTTGCGACAAAATTCTGAAACCGCGGATCACATTCCTTCAGAAACTCATGGAAGATGGAGAATTGGTCAATCTTGTCCTTCTGGGCAGCAATAACTTTGGATTTCTCAGATTCATGAGCAGCAATTTCTACATCACGCCGCTGCAGTTGAGCAGCCTATTTTCTATCATGCGTTGAGCTTCCTTCAACTGTTCTTGGAGAGCCACAAAGGTAGAAGAGCCACATGCTTGCTTATGCTTTACATTGACAATGCAGTCCTTGAGGCTTCCAACTCCATAAGGTGTTCCTCTTGAATCCTTCTCATTGGACTTGAAGATAAGAGAAAAGTTAAGATTAGAGGATGAAAAATTAAACTTCAAGACAATAAATGTGTATAGGTTTTAAAAAATAGTAACCTCAAGGAAAATTTCTATATATTCTTCTGTTGTGAGGTCCTGTGGCCGTGATTCTCCATCTGACACAGCAAAAGACTCTGCCTCGAGCTGAGACAACCTTTCTTGAACAGTCTTCTCATATGTTTTTGCAATCTTCTCTGCCTTCCGATCAACATATGTACCATCAGGCTTTGTATGTGCCTTGATAAAAACCTCACCAAGTCAGACTTCTCTTCCCAATTCCTCAACCTGAAATGTTAGCAAAGAAACAAAGATTAACTAAAAAAATAACAGCTATGTAAGAATTGAAAGTGGCAAAAATAATAGCTACTTAACCATTTCGTCTTGAAGATGTCGATACAACTTTGGCCCTGAGAGGTGGACGTGAGGACCTAGGCCGTTACGGTCAGACATACGGGCATCAGAGTAGGTTTTACTCTTTTGTTGTGCTTCTTCAGTGTCCCACTAATCCTCCATCGTAACCCAGAGAGTGTTTCCAATCCAGTTTGGTTGAACTCGACTAGTCCTCACAGTGCTAACCATGTCTTTGATCCGCTTTTGAAAGATTTCCTCAAAATAAGTTTGAATAGTCTCGGTTATCAAAGGAACCCATGTGTGGGTTTTCTTAAAAAAAAGGAGCTATTGTGAGTGAAAAGAAGACATGTAAAGCTATGTATGAAGGCTATGTGACATAAATCCTTACCGCGAACTCAAGGAAGTATCTCTCTTGTTTGTCCCGCGGCACACATGTCCAGCTGTAGAAGGGACCTTCGAATTTGTTTAGAAGAATTTTAGTAATCTTCCGAACAAGTTTTGATCCTTTGTCACGAGTAAACCTCCATACACATGAACCAATAAAACTAGTAAGTAGGTTACTTAAAAGCAAATAATAGACAAACCAAAAGAAATGAGATCAATTCAAGAGGCATCAGTTTCTATTAGATTATAATAGGCATACGCATAAGAAAAAAAACACCATTGCTATTCGTATAAGCCAACATCACAATCATAAAACACCATTGCTTTTCGTATAAGCCAACACCAAAATCATAAAACACCATTGCTATTCGTATAAGCCAACACCACAATCATAACAATACATTGACTCACCAATTTCTCTTCTAACAATCACAAAACACAATTACAATACAAAACCCACCAATCTCTCTTCTAACAATCACATAACACCATTACAAAACATGTGAAGAGGAAAAATCATACCATTGGGTGTTCGGTATGGGTGTGGGAGAGAGGACAGTGGTGAACTTATCCCAGTCTAGAACCAGAAACAATGCATTTAGAGAACGCAGCACATCTGAAACAACCCGACCCCTTTTTTTTTTTAATAATTAAAAACAATATATAATTAAGCATCCCATACTACTTAATTAACCAACCCAAACCACAACTCAACATTAAACCAGCAATAACATTAAGCACAGCGGAAACATACCAATAATACAAAACCAACAAATCATCAATACAATAACATTCCTAACCATTCTATCCGGCAACCTACCATAACACTAACCAAGGTTCCAACAACATAACCAACAAATCCAATAACACACAAACGAGACCCTAGATCATCCTCCTCCTCATCGCCATGATTCCACGATCACACTTTTGCCTTTACCTGCACACCACAAACAACAATTGAGATGCGTAAGTATTATCATAAATACTTAGTGAGGCCGTCCTCCCATCTACTAGGTTATACACACAAGCATATGAGACCCTCATGTTTAAGCAAAACAAACAACACACAACAATACATCAAACCAGGAAAACAAGTCTCGGCTGAGACCAGTGTCGACCGATGCCTCACGGTGTCGATCGATACTACAAACAATGGTGTCGACCGATGCTAAACAGTGTCGACCGATGCCTCTTCTGCAGACACGATCTGCGCGAACACGAACGTCGAACTCCCCTTCCAAATCATCTCGAATCCGTCTCAAACTCACCCAATTACCTCGGAAATCACTGGGAATCACANTTAATAATTAAAAACAATATATAATTAAGCATCCCATACTACTTAATTAACCAACCCAAACCACAACTCAACATTAAACCAGCAATAACATTAAGCACAGCGGAAACATACCAATAATACAAAACCAACAAATCATCAATACAATAACATTCCTAACCATTCTATCCGGCAACCTACCATAACACTAACCAAGGTTCCAACAACATAACCAACAAATCCAATAACACACAAACGAGACCCTAGATCATCCTCCTCCTCATCGCCATGATTCCACGATCACACTTTTGCCTTTACCTGCACACCACAAACAACAATTGAGATGCGTAAGTATTATCATAAATACTTAGTGAGGCCGTCCTCCCATCTAGTAGGTTATACACACAAGCATATGAGACCCTCATGTTTAAGCAAAACAAACAACACACAACAATACATCAAACCAGGAAAACAAGTGTCGGCTGAGACCAGTGTCGACCGATGCCTCACGGTGTCGATCGATACTACAAACAATGGTGTCGAACGATGCTAAACAGTGTCGACCGATGCCTCTTCTGTAGACACGATCTGCGCGAACACGAACGTCGAACTCCCCTTCCAAATCATCTCGAATNCAAGCGACCCCTAGACGTCACGAAGCTTCCCACAAAATTTCAGCACGATCAAGCACCACACGAGACCACGATCTCAGTTACAATATCCGATCGTCCCAACTCGCGTCTGAGAAAACATGTCTCACGACACTGCCAATAACTCATCGAGTTTAAATCCAAATCTACTTCTGTAAAAAGGCGAATGACGATGAAAGACTTGGGAATAAACCTACCAAATTTCATTACCTTTGAGAACGATTTGATATGCCGAAACTGTTTCCTCCCAAACCCTAACGATTCTGATCTTTCTCCTTTAATCTCCTTCACACCACAATAGGCTCTCTCCTCTCTCTCTATCTCTGAAAACGGCGACAAGACATCCTAAAACCCTTAGTTTGTCGCTTCTCCACTTATAACACGATTTAGGGATTTTCCCTGAACCAAACTGAACCAAACAGCAATTAAAACGAACCAGACCAAACCAGAAAACATGGTGTCGATCGATATACCAAGAGTGTCGATCGACACCCACACCAAAACCTTAAAAATTGGTTCGCGGATGTTACA
>NC_025699.1:29237393-29239766 GCF_000633955.1 Camelina sativa
TCACCCTCGTGAAGACACTTCCTCAGCATCGACACATGAAATACCTTGTGGAACGCACGCATAACCTCAGGCAACTCCAGCCGATATGCCACTGGTTCCACCCGCTCAACCACTCTGCACGGACCTATGTACCTCGGACTCAACTTAGTCTCTGACAATGACCTGTTCGGACCCCGCAACATAGCCATCTTGAGGTACACTCTATCGTCAACCTGAAACTCAAGATCCTTTCTCCTCTTATCAGCATAGCTCTTCTGCCGATCCTGAGCCTCCCTCATGTTCAGCCTCAGAACCCGAATCTTCTCTGAGGTCTCCTGAACAAAATCCGCACCATATATGCTCCTCTCCCCCACCTGAGTCCAACATAACGGTGTACGACATGGTCTCCCATACAAAGCCTTATAAGGAGCCATCTTAATACTTGCCCGATAACTGTTGTTGTAAGCAAACTCTACCAGGTTCAGGTGATCTGCCCAATGGCCACCCCAATCCAACACACAAATCCTCCAGCGTCTGGATCGTCCTCTCAGACTGTCCATCTGTCTGGGGATGATAAGCTGTACTCATATGCACCTTAGTGCCCATCTCTGCCTGAAATACCTTCCAGAACACCGAAGTGAACTTAGAATCCCTGTCAAACACAATGCTCGCTGGCACCCCATGCAATCTGACTATCTCTCTCACATACTTCTTAGCCAAGACCGCTGCTCCATCAATCTTCTTAATGGATAGAAAATATGCTGACTTAGTCAACCGGTCCACAATGACCCAAATAACATCAAAAGTTCGTGACACTGGCAATCCTACCACAAAATCCATCGTGATCATATCCCACTTCCACTCTGAAATGGGTAGACTCTTTAGTAATCCGCTTGGAACCTGATGCTCAGCCTTCACCAGCTGACACACGTCGCACCTCGCGACCCAACTAGCTACAACCTTCTTCATCCCGACCTAATGATAGTACCTCTTGAGATCACGGTACATCCTAGTCGCTCCTGGATGAATAGAAAAACATGCTCGCATGAGCCTCCCTCAAGATCTCCTATCTCAAATCCTCATCCTTGGGCACACAAATCCGACCGTGCACCAAGATAGTACCATTAGTTGAGACCTGATACTCTGAATCAACATCCTTAGAGACATTCACCAGCCCCAAATCCTTCTCCTGAGCCAACCACACCCTGCTCAGAAGATCCGCTCCATAAGCCGCCTCCTAACCCAATGGTTCTCGAGGAACCACACACAAGCTCAACGCACTGACCTCTCCTACCAGAGACTTCATCTCATGGTCCTGTAGTAACCTATCAAACCAAGGAAACTCCTGATCTTAGTGACATTCTGTTGTCTAGGCCAATCCCTGATAGCCTGAATCTTCTCCGGATCTACAGAAACTCACTATGCAGAAACAATGTGACCCAGAAAGCCCATCTCACGCTGCTAAAAACTGTACTTGCTCCACTTAGCAAACAACTTCTGCTCCCGCAGCTTCTCCATAACTGCCCTCAAATGCACTGCATGCACCTCAGGACTCTTAGAATAAACCAGGATATCGTCGATGAAAATGATGACAGATACATCCAGAAACTCCTGAAACACACTGTTCATCAATCTCATAAACGCTGCTGGCGCGTTAGTCAATCCGAAAAGCATCACCACAAACTCATAGTGCCCATACCTCGTCCTGAAAGCAGTCTTCCTCACATCTGCCTCATCTATCGGTATCTGATGATAACCCGACGCCAGATCTACCTTAGAGAACCGAGTAGCACCTCCCAGCTGATTCAACAACTCATCAATCCTGGGAAGAGGGTACTTGTTCTTGACAGTGACCCGGTTCAAACCCCATTAGTCAATGCACAAGCGGAAACTCCCATCCTTCTTCTTAATAAATAACACCAGTGCTCTCCACTGTGATACACTAGAACGTATAAATCCCTTGCTCCATAAATCCTCTAGTTGCTTCCTCAGCTCAACTAAACAAATACTCAAGTATGCCGACATCAACTCGCCGCCACCTAAATATCAACCCTCTTGTTCGTCCAAGAACCTCTAGTAACTTGCCACTTAGGGAAACTTCCCCAAGATAACTTATTCCAGAAATAGCTTTTCCACTTGGCAATTCTCCACAGTAAATCATCAATACGAGCGTAATAAAACAAACAAGTACCATACGTTCGCATATTCTGATTCACCGCGTCAAATGCTTTGCAGGCAGTTAACTCAAACCACTTGACTTATTCCCTCCAACAAGTTTACCAAAACCTTGGATCTAGCAACCCTGTCCAACTCCAATGAACTTCATCCAGCATCGTTACAACGATTAGTTTATCCTGCCATGAAGGCTTTTCGTGAACTTATGTATCTGGCAAA
>NC_025699.1:29241962-29247233 GCF_000633955.1 Camelina sativa
AAACAGCCCAGAAACGCCCTACAACAAGCCACACAACCAAAAACGACTTATAGCAAAACTGGACAGAAACATTAGAAAAGAACAGTCTCAAAGACGAAACCCTAAAATAAAAACCAACCGTTAACTATCAAATCGCTCCGGTGAAAAGCTACCACTAGACGTCACTAAGCTTCCCACAAAATTTCAGCACGATCAAGCACAACACGAGACCACGATCTCAGTTACAATCTCCGATGGTCCCAACTCGCGTCTGAGAAAACGTGTCTCACGACACTGCCAATAACTCATCGAGTTTAAATCCAAATCTACTTCTGTAAAAAGGCGAATGACGATGAAAGACTTGGGAATAAACCTACCAAATTTCATTACCTTTGAGAATGATTTGATATGCCGAAACTGTTTCCTCCCAAACCCTAACGATTCTGATCTTTCTCCTTTAATCTCCTTCACACCACAATAGGCTCTCTCCTCTCTCTCTATCTCTGAAAACGGCGACAAGACACCCTAAAACCCTTAATTTGTCGCTTCTCCACTTATAACACGATTTAGGGATTTTCTTTGAACCATAATTAAAACGAACCGGACCAAACCAGAAAACATGGTGTCGATCGATACACCAAGGGTGTCGATCGACACCCACACCAAAACCTTAAAAATTGGTTCGCGGATGTTACAACATCTGACTGGAGTTCCAGCAACACCGGAGAAGATTCTTCTTCGAAGTTGTTCCCTTGAGACGATGGATGCGATGGATGAGATCGAGTTTGAGAGGGTCGAACTGGAGAAGGTGGAGGGACATCCTGAAGATTGGCCTGAGTCTGTGGATTGGAGTGGACTTCTTCTGAAGGAGTCCGGTGTAGTTCGGGTGGAGGTGGGTGTGTAAATGAGTTCTGAAAAAGTTGTTGCGGCGGAGGATAGTTCCGGATGTGGGAAGCTTATGACTGTCGTTGCAAACCGGCAACTTGTATTTTAGGCTTCTGCAGAGGAGGAGGATCTTGGACCGCCGGCGTGAAGTTGTACTAACTGGGCAGAATGTTAGGCCGTCAATTTGGTGTTGCCCCTCTCGGTCTCTGAGTAACGTTAGGAGCAACGTTAGGAGCAACCTTCCTCTTTCTTCCTCGATTCGGCATCTTGTTGGTGATTGATAGAGAGACTGATAGATTTGAAGAGACAGAGAAGTCGAGTTTGGATCGAGAGAGTAGGGTTTGAGAGAGGAGGAAGAGATGTTTCGAGAGGCAGAGAGGTTAAGGGTTTGTCTTGTGAGACTAGGGTTTCGTATAGGTTAGTGGTTAGTGGTTAATGGGCTTAGTTTAGGAATATTTAGGCCCTAATTAGTTAATTAGGAAGTGGATTTGGGCCTAAATTTAACCCAATTGTAAACTGTAACATTTAAATTATTTTGGTACAAATTATAATTACAGAATTAATTTATTATTTTGGTAAAAATTAATTACAAATTTAAATTATTTTGGTAAAAATTAATACTTAGTGAAAATTAATTTAAATTACAGATTACAAATATAACTTATTTGGGTTTAAATACTGAAACAAACTTAATATTATTTAACAAAGTACTTAACATATATTATATTACAAAGTTATTAATACTAATACAAGCTTAATATTATTTAACAAAATACTTAACATATATTATATTACAAAGTAAACTTAGTGTTTTATTTTATTTTTGACAAATAATGATATATATAGTATATTAAACATACTAAGCATATGGATCTTCGTCTTCTTCTTCTTCTTCGTAATCAAGATTTACTGGATTAGCTTCTTCTACCAAATTGTCGACTATAAGATCTTCAATTGTAATCATCAATACAGCATCATCAGTTTCTGTTTGCAGCAGAGCCGATTCGTTGTTTTCGTATTCTCCTGAAATGTTTCCTCTAGGATTTACTTTTAGAACATTGAGCCACTCCCGCTTTGGTTTCTTTATGTATGGATACGGAATATAGCAAACTTGATCCGCTTGAGATGCTGTTTGCAAAATCATAAATTAGTATGGATAGTTACATTTATGTGTAAATATCTAAATTATATGGAGTCTTTATGTACCTAGAATAAATGGTTCATATTTGTTGTATTTCCCCGATGCGTTCACGTCTAAAACACCACTATTTCTCTTCCGAGTGCCTCTTCGAGAACAGGATCATACCACTTACACTTAAAAAGTGTGATCTTCAAATTTACCATCCCCTCATATTCAAGTTCTATGATATCGATTATGTTCCCGTAGAAATCCGCGCCATCAGATGCACCAGTGTAATTTTCATCAGTAGCACATACACCTTAGTTACATGTCTTCCGTCCAGCACCGTGAGTCTGTGTATGAAACACATAGCCTCTTGTATAGTACACTGGCCAAGTTTTGACCTTGTGCAAAGGTCCATGCACTATCCCTTGAACCCAAGTAGGGAATGGATTTGTGGCGTTTCAGTATATAACCTGCATTTACATAAAAGCATGGCAATATATCAATATATTTTATATATTAAGTATAAATAAATGCATTGTTTGGTTTTGCAAGTTGTGTAGACATACATAATCTTTCACCCACACATGGTATTCTTCAGCTTGTTTCGTGGAGAGTTTTTTTTCGGTCAATCTCGGATATTTTGTAGAAAGAAAATCCTCGAACATACTAACAAAGCAACATATATATATATATATATATATGTGAGAAATAATCGTGGATTTTCTAAATGAAAATGTAAGTTGAGAATCTTTTTTATATACCTCTCAATTGGTTGACAATAGTCACAATTTTGTAAAACATATGTATGGGCACATTGATAGTCTCTCTCTGAAAGCCATACTTCATGCATTTCCCCACTTGGACGACCGACGTGAGTAAATATATTAGGTACTCCAGGGACATGAAACACAGAGACTTCACCTTCATTGAATCTTGTTAACCTGATCAAATGAGTTAATTCAAATTAATGATAATATATAGTTATCTTCAAATATCTAAATTATATATGCATTTAATTACCGTGACTTTGTTTGTATATGATCGGCAAAGTAGTGCTCTGAGAAATAAGCAATCTCGTCATTGATATATGATTCACAATTGATCCTGCCGCAAATCTTTTGTTCTTTGCTTTTCCTTTCAACTTTTTGAAAAACCTTTCAAAAGAATACATCCACATATATTGTACAGGGCCTCCCAATTCTGCTTCATAAGGAAGATGTATAGGCAAGTGCTCCATCACATCAAAGAATGATGGTGGAAAGATCTTTTCTAAGTTGCATAAGATCAAAACAATGTTCTGCTTTAGAATCCGAACGCGACTTTTTTGCAAAGTTCTCAAGCATAAGTCCCTGAAAAATGCTCCAATCCCTACAAAATATATACTCAAATTGCATGTCTCACAAAATTAATATATTCATATATACTCGTTGTATAGAGTTAGAAATAGCGTAGTACCTGATAACGCAAGGTGAGCGTTCCGGTGTTGGAGTTCTGCGAAGATAAATGGAAGTAGTCGCTCCATAAAAACATGGAAATCATGACTCTTCATTCCTGAAAACTTGCCATTGACCAGATCAACACAACTAGCCAATTATGACGAATAACCATCTGGAAATTTCACCGCATGCTTTAAACATTCCAATAAACTTGTTTTGGCTTCCTTTGTCAATGTATATGCTGGGAATGGAGCTTTACCCTTCCTATCAATATGCAAGTGTGGTCGAGAACAAAATTGTTCTATGTCCAATCTTGACATGATGGTGTCTTTAGATTTACCTGCACACTCATAAGAGTATACAAGAAGTTGTCCACAAAATTCTTCTCGGTATGCATCACATCAATATTATGTAGAAGATTGAGATCTTTCGAGTAAGGTAGCGACCATAATATGCTTTCTTTGTGCCAATTATGTTCATTTCCATAGCCTGCCATCTTCTTTTCATGACCTTTACCACCGACGTCCCTGGTTTTTGGTGGATTTACACATTTCAAACGCTCGTAATAAACTTGCTCACCAGTTAAAGACTGCGGTGGATAATCGTTAGAAGCGTCTCTTCCCTTTAAGAAATCTTTTTTGTTCTTCCTTAATGGATGACCATGAGGAAGGAATCTTCGGTGACAGTTAATCCAACATTTCTTCCTTCCTTTCGGTAGATAAAACGACTTTGTACTTTCCATGCAAATTGGACAAGACAATTTACCGTGGGTGGTCCGTCCCGATAACATGTTGTATGCCGGAAAGTCGCTTATCGTCCACATCAGCACAACTTTTAGATTAAAGTTTTGATTCAAAGAAACAACGTATGCATCGACTCCAGTAGACCACAACTCTTTTAACTCCTCAATAAGAGGTTGTAGGAAGATATCGAAACTAGCTCGCGGATTATTTGGCCCAGAATTCAGAATTGTAAGAAACAAGTACTCCGTATTCATGCACATACCAGGGGGTAAATTATATGGAGTCAAGATCACAGGCCACAGCGAATGATTACAAGACATGCCAAATGGATTGAACCCATCAGTAAATAATCCAAGATAGACGTTCCGGGGTTCTTCCGCAAACCGAGGGTTAAGCTCTTGGAAATATCTCCACTCCGCCGAATGAGAAGGATGATTCATTACTCCCTCTTTTGATTGGTGCTCTGCATGCCATCTCATTGCCGCTGCAGTCTTTTGGCTCTGACATTCTTTTAACCTATCAGCAATAGGTAGATACCACATACAACTATATGGTACTCTTTTTCTCCGTCGGTCCTCCTTAGGCTTCCATCTTGGTGAACCACAAAATAGACATGTCTCTTCCTTTTCGTCTTCTTTCTAGAAAATCATACAATTGTTAATACATACATCAATTGTATAATATAGAAGGCCTAAATTACGCATCAATTTCTCTGTCTCGTAATGTGAACCGCTAGACTGGTTGCCTTCTGGTAAATAATCCGTCAAAATTCCGCAAACCGAATCCACTAACTTTTCACTCATATTATACTCCGCCTTATTTTGCATGACTCGAGCAGCTAATGACAATTGCGAGTGACCTTCACGACAACCATCATATAAAGGAGTTTTTGCACTATCTAACAAGTCGTAAAATTTCTGCGAATGGTTTTGTACCGGTTCTTCCACATTCTCATAACTATCATTTTGATGATAATTATCATCTAAACCCACATTATAACGAAATGCATCATTCACCATATCCACATATGGATCTTCTACTACATTACCCATTTCTTCATGACTCCCATCATACGTCCTATCAGTGTAACTACTTCCTATAT
>NC_025699.1:29247367-29266665 GCF_000633955.1 Camelina sativa
GAATGGTTTTGTACCGGTTCTTCCACATTCTCATAACTATCATTTTGATGATAATTATCATCTAAACCCACATTATAACGAAATGCATCATTCACCATATCCACATATGGATCTTCTACTACATTACCCATTTCTTCATGACTCCCATCATACGTCCTATCATTGTAACTACTTCCTATATCCAAATAGATTTCTTCTCCGTGGTTATACAAAACATAATAATCTGGCATAAATCTAATATTAAAAAGATGACTCATAACTCTTCTACCCGAGAGACATCTATTGTTCTTGCAAACACTACATGGACAGAGAAACTTACCGCCATTATTCTGAACTGTATCTTGGCTACTTGCAGACGATCAGAATTGGTCCACTTCGAATTCAGATGAAAAATTTTCTGTTACTTTATCAAACCTTTTGTACATCCACTCTCGATAATTACCGCCATTACCACCATAACTGTAATATCCCGCCATTATATATATAAATATTTTGTTTTTTTTTTTTACAACTATATATTATTTTTTTGGGAGAAAATATAAGTTTTTATAAAGCCAAACTTGTTTTTTTTATTTAGCATTTTTTTTTTTGGGAAGGAAAGACACTTGTGTCGGAATGAAGAAAACAAATGGGTGCAATTCGTTTTTATAGATTAAACCTAGGTGACTAATAGGCTACTACTTAATAAAAGTTGGTACACCAACCCCCACATGAAAAACATGTTTTTTTAACTGTCTTTTACGACTATTTGGCGACTACGGGGCGACTATTTTATGACTCGCAGCAAGAGTCACAGAGCAGTTGCCAAATATACGACTATCAGCTGTGGTCGGTACCGTAGTCGCTATTTGATGACCATCTTACGACTATCTTATGACTCACCAAATGTGTCGCACAATAGTCGCTAATTTAACGACTATAATACGACTGTCAGCTGTGGTCGGTACGGTAGTGACTCAGTAGTGACTAAATTACTGTAGTCACAACGTAGTCGCAAAATAGTCACTATTTCGTCGTTATTTTTGGCGACTACAAATGTAGTCGCTACTTGTAGTCGCTAATCGCCTGTTTTCTTGTAGTGTATGTCTTGAAATTATTTCAGCATAGGCTAAATTTTCTTTAATTGTCTTGATCATTTCATCCCTCTCTCTCTTTTTTGTCTCAAGCACCGTACGAATGTCAACGTATTTGCTCTAGGACCATCATTAAGGCAAACTCTTTCTGTAGAGTATGCTTCGTCTTACATTACCAAAATTTACTAAAACTCACCAAATTTCAGAAATCTAGAGGACTGACCACCGCCACCTGTGATATCAAGTCATTCTCTATCCCAGCTGTAGTCTCCGCCAGCTCCTCTCTCATAGCGTAACACCACACCATGCACCAAAGTCCTCAGGTCATCGTGAAAAGCCAATAGGAATCTCCGCAGCTTAGCCAACTCCCGCTCCAACGACCGACAATCATACATTACAAGCCGATGGAACTCCACGTTAACCTCCAAGAACCGCGCCTCCTGCGGAAAATACAAGGCGTTGAACTCTCACACAAAATCAATCTAAGTCATCTCCTGCTGCACTCTTTGGACCATCATAGACCTCCACCACACACGCGCATCTCCCGACAGCTAGTGCGCTGCCAAGTCCACCCAATAGTGGTCGGGAAAATGAAGTGACTGAAAGATGTTCTCCATGCGCTCCCTCCACTCATCTGCCACACTCGGGTTCGTACTCCCAGGGAAGTAGCCCGCACCCACATGCCGTAGCAGCACTAGCATCTAGACATACTTGGAATCAACTACTTCGGCCCTCGGCTGCACGTCTGCCTTTAACCCAGCCATAGTCAGCACCAATGGACCCTACCCACCAACCACCGGCAGCACCATCGGAGCCTTCCCACCAACCACTTGCGGCACCATCGGAGCCTGTCCATCAACCGTTGATGGCACCATAGGATCCTGCACGCCAGCCGCTGGCAGCACCACTGCTGGAAGCCACGCCAACACCTGAGCCAGCAAGCCTGCCAGGACATCCTCCCGACGTGGAGCACCATCCGCTGCAACCCCCACACATGGGGAAACACTGGTTCCGATGCCGAGTCCATCAGCCCTGCCAATACCCATACCAGCCAAGTCCCTAGGCTCTCTAGTATGAACCTGCGACTCTACCTCCTCCTCATTAGCCATGCTCTGGGTTACACTTACACTGACCTTGGGAACCTGTCCCCGACCACCCCCATGACCACGTCCACATCCACGACCAGCAGCTCCAACATCTCTAACAATCTGTACCACCAAGAATAGAAGGCTAAGCAAACAAAACGATTCCATACTACAAAAGGAAATACAAATTACCGTGGAATCACATTGAAGGCTCAAAGAGGATGTTCTATGACCCCATGCCACACACAAGCACTCAATCAAACATCCACAACACAAAGCACACAGCAAACCCGTACCTAGAACCGTAATGGCTCTAATACCAGACTGAAACAATCCGACCCTTTTTTAATATATATCCTATAATATCTAGTGATCTCATACTCACTATCAACCTGGCCCCAATAAAACAATAATTTGGGGATAACATAAAAACAATTCCAATAATCTAATAATGAATAAACGAATAACCATAGTTCCAACATCTTAAACATGTCACAAAAAAATTCATAGAGTCAGCAACCTAGCATCTGTTCTAGACAACTAATTTCCACTCTAGCATCCTAACAGAAGCACAAAGCAAATAACCGAGCATCTAGAACATCCTCCTCTTCATAGCTTTGATTCCACGATCACACATAGCCTTTACCTGCACCATAACACAAAAGAGAGGCGCAAGTATTACTATAAATACTTAGTGAGGCAATCCTCCCATCTACTAGGCTATACACACAAGCTATAAGATCTCTTCATGCCACAATCAACAAAAAAATAAAACAAACCTGGCAATACACAAGCAATAACAACATCAGCCGCCTCTTGAGGAGAGTGTCGACCGACACTGGCCACTTGGTGTCGGCCAACACTGGCCACCTGGTGTCGACCGACACTGGTCACCTGGTGTCGACCGACACCAAACTCAACATTCCTAAAACCCTAGCAGTGTCGACCGACACATCCACATGGTGTCGACCGACACTCGCCAAAGTCCTCGAGCCGTCCTCACGTTGGTGTCGACTGACACTGATACCGAGCATCGAGTTCCTTTGATCTCCAGCTCTGAATTCCGTCTCCAAACACCTCACATGCGTCCAAGGCATTCCCATGAGTGAACCCAAGCCTTAAGAGCCAAGAAAAGCACATAAGCACCCAAAAAAATCAATCACACATCACACAAAGTCAAATATACAGAGATCTTAGCTTAGATAAGCCAAGGTCATGCACTCACCTTTGCAAATTAGAGACATATAAACCCAAAGGACGAAGCTAGCACTACATCAACCTTCCCCACACGTCCTTAGCCTCATATCCATGCTCTCCAAGAAGAAAACTCACCAACAGAAACAAGAATCTCTAGAAGACTCAAGAACATTCACATAGACTTTTCTCTCTTCTCTTTTTTCACTCTAGAACGTGTCAAAAGCGGCTAAAAGACTTGGGAAGTCGACTTTTCCCAATTAAACTCGAGTCTTAGGGTTTCCTAAATCGATCACACAAACCGAGTATTAAAATTGAACCGGTTTTATCGACCACTTACGGTGTTGATCGACACCACCTATTATGTCGATCGACATTCCTACCGAAATCCCAAATTTTGGTTCACTGGTGTTACAAGGAAAATATATTATTCATATTTATTTGGTCTACTGTTCAGTTTTTTTGGCAATCAAAGGGACCAAAAATTAAAAAGAAAGCAACTTGCACTTTCATGATGCACATATGCCACATGGCAATCACTGAGAGCTTCTTTTTGGGTGGTGGCTCTCTACTTTATTGGATAAGATTATGTTTTGGTTTCTTGCATGTTATAACACGTTTAAAATCATCTCTAGTGCTTTGTTTGCCATTGTGAGATAACCAAAATAATAAATAGGATGAAGAATATAATTTGAATAAATTAGAAGAATAGGATTAGGGATAATTGAAATGACAGTTTTAGTGTTTTGATAGTAGGGGTGGTTAAGGAGGATGGTGGTGGCCGGTGGCCAGAGGTGGCGGCGGTGGCCGGGGGTTGCAGCGACCGGCGGCCGGAGGTGGCGGTTTCCGGTGACCGGCGGCCGGAGGTGGCAGTTTCTGGCGACCGGAGGTGGCGGTTTCCAGCGATCCGAGGTGGCGGTTTCCGACTATCAGAGGTGGCGTTTTCCGGCGACCGGAGTTGGTGGTCAACAGTGGTGGTGGCTGGAGGAAATCTAAACCCTAGAGCTTAGCCTATTGGGAACCCTATGGGCGATGGTGGTAAAGAGGTGAGGATGGTGGTGATGATGATAGGGAGTATGGGTGGTGGTGGCAAAGAAGTAAAGGTGGTGAGGGTGGTGGTTAGCACAAGGACAAAATGGTATATAATACACAAAATATATGGAATATGACCTTTAAGTGGTTATAATGGTCAGTCAGTTAAATATAGTTTTTTTTTTGGGTTATTGCTGCCAAATTCCCTTTAAAGTTCTCTATATATTAAAGAGAGAACAAATATCAAATAAAATTATGATTATTTTAAAAATAAAATACCATTATAAAACATAAATAGAAGATAGATAGAATGATACATTTTTTTCTTTAAACATCATCATTAGTATATTTTTGTTTAAACAATATAAAGTTTTGGGCAACTACGGAAAAAAGAGAATTATAAATTTTTTATTTAAGTTTTAAGTGTAACTATTAATTATATAATTTAGTAACTGTGATTTGTTATAACTATTATTTTAAAATAAACTAGACTTTAACCCGCGGTATACCGCGAGACAATATTTTCATAACAAAAAAAAATGTATTTGTTTATTAATTTTGTTTCTTTTGTTTAGTTTTTAAGATTGTATAATTGTATTTTGATTGTTAATTCTAAAATCTGACCAGTTGTATACAGTAGACACGACCAGAGAAGACAATTATTTAATTTTGTTTATAATAATGTTAACCGTATCGAATTTCTTATGGTCATGAAAATATAAATTTTTAGTGCTTTTTAGATTTAACCGTGGAAGAATTATTCTTTCATTATTATAACCCGTAAGTTAATATTTTTAGATTTAACCAGTGAAAGAACTATATCCATAAAAGTTATTATGCAGTATAACGCAAATTAAATTATATTATAAATACTCAAATTTATTAGACTTAACCCGTGAAATAATTATTTTTACATTTTTATCAGCATATTAATAATAATTAAAGATTTTAATTGCTCATATCAAACAGTATAGTTATTAAAAAAAATATTAAGGTTTCCACATAATTTTAATATAAAATTACAAAAATAAATGAAAACATACAGCAACATATATTTAAAAGAAAAGTTTTTTAAATAACGACAATAGCATACAATAAGAAGTATCACAAAATATTTCTTGTTCACTGACTTCAGTATTGTCTCAATGTTACCCATGTAAATGTTGAATGTAATTGATATATTGATAATTAGAGAGAATACAAATATATACAAGAGTGTAGAAGCTATCTATAGGAAGTCAATATTCTACAGAGTAAATGTGAGAGATTGACAAGAATATGTGAGTAGTGTAATCAAAGGAATTAGATGATTTGATTCTTCTGTAATATGCCCCCTCAAGATGGAGGGAGACTTCGAACTCCAATCTTGTGACATGCTCGTTGGAAACTCGGTCTCGACAATGGCTTAGTGAGAGCATCAGCTAGTTGATCTTGTGTTGAGACATGGGAGACCCGAAGTATGCCCGCCTGAATCTGTTGGCGAATAAAGTGATAGTCCAAAGCAAGATGTTTCATCCGGGAATGAAAAACTGGGTTTGCACAAAGGTATGTGGCACCTATATTGTCACAAAAGATGATAGGTGCAGTAGGCAATTGGACACCAACTTCAGTTAGAACAGAGCATAGCCACCGAATCTCGGAGGCGGTGATCGCAACGGCGCAGTATTCAGCTTCAGTGGAGGATCGAGCTACACCGCGTTGCTTCTTCGAGGACCATGAAACAGGGTTGCGACCCAAGTAGACAACATAGGCATTGGTAGAGACAAAATTATCGATATCACCAGCCCAATCCGCATCGGAGTATGCTTGAAGAGAAACTGCAGAGTTTGAATGAAAGAAAATACCATGAGTGAGAGTTCCTGCGAGATACCTTAACACCGCTTTGCTGCTTGCCAGTGCTCAACAGTCGGACGATGCATAAACTGTGACAGACGGTTGACCACATAGGCAATATCCGGTCTAGTGAAAGATATGTATTGCAGACTTCAAACAACAGAACGATACGGTTTGGCATCATCAAGAGGAGTTCCTCCATGGAGAGTAAGTTTCGGAGATACAGGAAGAGGTGTAGCAACCGGATTGGCATCAGACATGTTATGTGCAGCAAGGAGGTCAACAATATATTTTCATTGCATAAGATGTAAACCAGCTTTAGTGCGTGTGGCTTCAATACCCAGAAAATAACTCAGATCAGTTGGATCCTTAATCGAGAAACGAGTGGCAAATGATTGAAGCACTTGCGCAACAAGCTTGGGATCATTACCAGTGACCAAAATATCGTCCACATAAACCAAAATATAGGTAAACGTATTGGCTGTACGGCGAATAAACAAAGAAGTATCCGCAAGAGAATTGGTAAAACCTGTTTGAAGAAGATGATTCTTGAGAGAAAGATACCAGGCACGGGGAGCTTGTTTGAGACCATAGATTGGTTTCTTCAGGCGGAAAACATAGTCAGGATGATCTTTGTATATAAATCCTTGTGGTTGAGCCATATACACCTCTTCTGTCAACTCTCCTTGTAGAAACGCATTGTTAACATCCAATTGTTTAATAGGCCAAGAGTGAGCAACTGTAACTTCAAGAACTAACCGGATTGTTGTAGATTTAATTACTGGACTAAAATTCTCTGCATAATTGACTCCATATTTCTGATGAAACCCCTTTGCAACCAATCGTGACTTGTACTGATTCAATTGACCATTTGGATGATACTTGGTGGTAAAGACCCATCGACATCCAATGACATTTTGTGTAGGATTGGGAGGAACTAAATCCCATGTTTGGTGAAGGTGTTGAGCATCAAATTCCACAGACATCGATCGACGCCACTTCTTATCCTTCAAAGCATGTGTTGCAGTTGACGGTTCTCGAGATTGTTTCAGAGCAGCAACATGTAGATTCAACTTGCGTTTTGGTTTAGTGATGTTATTTTTGGCTCTAGTTTGCATTTTGTGGATATTTGCAGGTGGTTCATGAGGTGGAGATTGGCGTGGTTGGTGTGGAGTGGTTATTTGGGTGGTTGCAGACGACGAGTCGGAGGAATCTGGGTTTACTGAGGCGGAGGAATGTCGGGTCTGATCTGTTGTTGTCGAATCATTTTGGGTATGAGCAGTGGGCTCAGTGGAAGATTGGGTTTGCTGGGCCGGGGATTGAGGCCCATGTGTATTTGGAGCAGTGGGCTCAGATAGGGGAGGAGAGAAAGAAGATTGCAAAGAGGAAGAAGATAATACCTAGGACGACGGAGGAGGCGGAGGAGCAGGGTGAAGACCAGTTCCGGGAATTCCACTTGGCGGTGATACTGGAACAATCGTGGGTAACGAGTTAGATACAAGACAGCTGTCGACATCTTCAACAAACCATGAAACACCAGCAGGAGCAAAGGGAAATCGAGTCTCATCAAATCGAACATGTCGAGATGTATAAATACGACCCGTGGGGATGTGCAGGCAATAATACGCGCTCTGCATTAGTGAGTAACCGAGAAAGACACACGGTTTGGAGCGACTATCAAGTTTATGTTGAGCATACGGTTGAAGCCATGGAAAGCAAAGACATCCAAAAATCTTCAGTTTATCATAATTTGGATGGGTCTGAAAAAGCTTGTAGAAGGGTGATTGGTTGGAGAGAACCGGCGTCGGCAGCCGATTAATCAGATACACAGCTGTTTGAAAAGCATAAGGCCAAAACTCCTTTGGAACGGATGCGGTGGATAAGAGTGTAAGAGCAGTTTCAACGACATGACGGTGCTTCCTCTCGAAGATACCATTGTGTTCAGGCATATGTGGAGGAGACGTCAAATGGGAGATACCATGGAGAGCAAGGTACGCTCGAAGAGCCAAGAACTCACCGCCATTATCAGAAAACAGGGTACCCATCTTTTGCTGAAACCGGTTTTCAACCAAAGGTTTGTATGCACTAAAAATAGCTTTGACATCAGATTTTTTTTTCATTGGATACAACCATGTATAGCGTGTGTAATGATCGACAAGTAGAAGATAGTACTTGTATTTATCGTGTGAATAGATTGGTGATGTCCACACATCAGAGTAAACATATTGAAGAGGATAAGTAGAGACAATAGTGTTTTGAGAAAATGGTAGTTTGTGACTCTTATTAAGAAGACAGTCGGAGCATGAAAACAACTTAGAAGAGGAACTCGAAACTGAAATAGGAAATTTAGAAAGCAAGGTGTTTAAAACGGAGGTAGATGGGTGACCAAGTCGTGAATGCCACACAGGAAGCGAAGCTTTTGAAAGAGTATAAGTGGAGAGAGCCTGGACTTGTGATGGAGAGACTGGCCAAACATAGAGATCATTTCTGGTCTTGCCGTGAAGAAGTGGAATTCCCGTTGCCAGATCCTTCACCTGAAAGAAAGCAGGAAAGAATTCAATGGAGACTTGGTTAGTGTTGCATAGGCGATAAACAGAGATAAGATTCCTATTGAATATCAGGGACACATAAAATTTTATGTAATTTGAGATCACGAGTTTGAGAGGGAAGAAGCCTTGAACCAATGTGAGAGATGGGTATAGGAGATCCATTGGCTACAACAACATCATCACCACCAGTGTACGGCTCATGGAGGGACATTTAGTTGAGGTCAGATGTCATATGGTGAGTGGCACCACTGTCAAGAATCCACTCGTTTGGATCATAAGACTAGCCAATAGCAAGGTTAGCTCGGGGCTGCCATGGTCGAAAAGGACTGGACTGGTTGGGAGACTGCGCTAGAGAGCGAGAGCGATATTGTGGGCACCATCGAGCACTATGGCCGTGTGTGTTGCAGATCTGAAACCGTCCTAAGTAAGGCCTGTGTCCACGATGTTCATCAGAACGAACCAGTCGTGAAGATTGATAGTTGGAGGAGGTTCCGTACGAGTTATTGTTATTGTTGTAGTGTTTCTTACCATTGTTGTAATGACCACCACGATGAGAAGCATTGTTGCGTTGAGTGGCGAGATTAGCAGAAACAGGAAACGTTGAGGAAGCAGCTTTAGAGAGAATCTTCGCCTCTTGATTGAGAAGACGTTCGTGAATGTATGTTAACGTGGGCGGTACATCACGTCCTTCAATTTGATCAGCTACAGGGCGATAATCATCAGGAAGTCCTTCAAGAATATAGTCAACCTGTTCTTCATGAGCAACCGGCTTGCCAAGAGTAGCAAGAGTGTCAAACCGAGTTGTGAAACCTTGAATAAATTCATCGATTGGCTTGCTGCCCTTCGTCCAATGCTTGAGTTGATCATGTAATTGTTTGATATGTCCCCAGCTGGGCTTGGCGTAGGTGGCTGCGAGAGTAGTCCATATCTGAGCAGGAGGAGTGGTACGAGAGAGGATAGGTTGAACAGCAAGGGACATCGATCCAAGCAAAGCACTATAAATGAGCTTGTCTTGTCGTTGCCATGTAACAAAGTCAGGATTTGGAGTGGTGACATTGTTGTTGATGACCTGAGGAGATGGAGCCACAGTGGAACCATAAAGATGACCAATAAGGCCATGACCATCAACAAGAGCATGAACTTGGAGTTTCCACATGAGATAATTTGTTGGTGTGAGCTTGGTGACATTAGTCATATTGAGATGAAGAAGAGTTTGATTGTTTGTGATGATGGTGTCGGCGGTAAGAGTATTTGGAAGAGCAGCCATGATGGCAAAGAAAGAAAAACAGAGAAAAAGAAAAATTTAGGTTATGGATCATAATGCTCTGATACCATGTAAATGTTGAATGTAATTGATATATTGATAATTAGAGAGAATACAAATATATACAAGAGTGTAAAAGCTATCTATAGGAAGTCAATATTCTACAGAGTAAATGTGAGAGATTGACAAGAATATGTGAGTAGCGTAATCAAAGGAATTAGATGATTTGATTCTTCTGTAATAACCTAAAGCTACAAATGCAAAATAATTGTAGACAAACATGTATTACACAAAGGGTCAGCAATAATTTTTAAACAAAAATTATCGATAAAGTACAAAAATATAAGGGAGATTAGGGAGGTACCAAGGAGTCTGACTCTATAAACCTTAAGGTTAAGGATCACATATATTGTAAGACAGACCCTCGTCTTAGATCCCGCCAGGCCACAACTACTCGATTTAAAACTTAAAACATATTTTGTATTTCTCTGATGAGTTAGACTCAATTATAGATTGCTATTTATAGAGAGGTTGGTTTGAGAATATATTGGAGATCAAGTAAAAATCTCAGATACAAATTTGGAAGATGAAGAAATCGCTCAATCACTATATGAATGATACATATAGTTAAGGGAAGTATACAAACAAATTATGTATTAATATAGTTATTATTCCTACAAATGATTTAGGAAATATTATTAATGTTATTGTGATAGCATGAAATATTAGAAATAGTATTCGATTTTATTGAAATTTTATTTGGAAAATAGCAATAACAATAACCATTAAGTGGAGATATTATAGGAAACTATATAAACCAATAGAAATCTTTTAGAAATTTAATTGATTTTTTTCGATTTTTTAGGAAATTATAATTAAATTATTAATGTAATCGATTTTGATTTTCCATATTTTACTTATTGTATTTTTGTGCAATTGTTTAGGGATCAACATTGCAAAATAACAATTTAAATAAGTACAAGTAAAAAGGTAGAACCCAAAATGTACTTAAAAAATGTATATATAGATTTATCTAAATATAACTATTAATAATATAACTTTGTTTAGATATAAGATATATAAATTGAGGGAGCATTTTATAGTTTGGAGCAACACTATTCATTTCTCTATTTTTGGAGAAATATTTGAAAAACAATCAGAGATGGTTTTATACCAAATACAGTATAGAGTTAGAGCAACATTTGGTATACCATTGGAATTGCTCTAACAATAAAATACAAACTTCTATATTATCATTAGTTACATAAATTAACCATAAATAATCAAATAGATATACGTATATACAAAGATCACCGTGCTAAAATGTACCGACATACACCTTATTTTATTTTATTACCAAATCAAATTAAACCAAACCAAACCAGCTTCGGTTTGTTGGCAAAAACCGCTTTATTCTTGGTTTTTCATCTCATGTTTACTTGTGAAGCAAGAAAGATGCTTCATCCTTAATAACCTTCCACGCCTCCTTCACGTGCTTCTCCTCCGTCAATGGTGCTCCTATGGCGCAACGTAGTACGATTTTTCCCGACAAAGCCTGTTTCCTCACGCAAAGCAAATACATATATAAATTGATTAACAACATAATCTAGAAGACTAGAAAGAACAAGAACAAGAACAAGAACAAGAAAGACAAGTCACTGACAGTGTGAGAAATGAAGAGTTTCCCTGAAGAGTTTACTGCTTCCAGGAGTTTGCGGTTTTGGTTATTACACTTCTTTTCATCGTTGTTCGCAGGCACAATGCGGAAACAGACAAGAGAAAAGATCCGAGGAGTGACAATCTGCAAACGAGAATAATCGCTTATTCACCTTCTTGCAAGAATCTTTTTCCAGGATAAGTTTTTCTAACAGTTACCTCAAAGTTAGGATGTTGAGAGACAAGTTGTTCGAAAACTATAGCCAGTTTGATATGGTTTCTTATGTAGTTCTTCAAGGTCTCAGCTCCATAGAGTCGTAAAACCATCCATAGTTTCAATGATCTGTCAATAAACAAAACAAAACTCAGATTGTGTGTAAATATGCAAATGTAAAGCAGATCTAGCTAGTCTTAAGAAATCTCAAATTTGATTTTCTGCGAAAGCAAAGAACCTGAATCTTCGTCCGAGAGGGATTTGCCAGTCTTTGTAATCAACAACCAAGTTTGCCTGAGAGGCCTGGCCAAAAATATAAAGTTTATATTAGGACTAGTAATCTTTTTTTGTGAAGAACAAAATATTTCTTACCTTGTTTTTGAGAAACTCTGGATTAGTTGAAAGCGCTTCAGTGAGAGAATCTTGATCCTGTTTTCCAAATATTAATCCTTTTCTTATATACGTAAAGAGAGTAAGAAAGGAGAATTTGAGATTAAAAGGGTACCGATCTATACTATACCTTTACCCAAAGAAGTGAACAATCAAAATTAGTGAGGAACCATTTGTGAGCATTCATGTTAAAAGAATCTGCAGTTTCTACACCGTCGATGTATTGTCGGTACTCTGGACATATACAAGCACTTCCAGCGTAAGCTGCATCCACGTGAAACCATATCTCGTTGCTCTGAGAAATGTAGCGAGAGAAATAGCATCAGTTGTACTTTCTATGCCTTAAAAGTTTCTTCTATGAAGCTATTTCGGAAATGTGAAAATAACTAACGTTAGCGATCTTTCCCAGTGCAGCTAATGGATCAACGGCGGTTGAAGAAGTGGTTCCAACCTGGAATATAACAAATGAACTTTTCAGAGGACATGCTTCAAGTCAAGAGGGTAAGTAATCAATAGGCTAGTTCTTACATTAGCGCATAAAAAGAATGGAATCAGTCCAGCTTCAAGATCCCGAGAAACAGCTTCTTGAAACAATTCTGGACGCAGAGCGTAATTTGTAGAGGCATCGGTTTCTAGCATTCTGCAGTTCTCCGGATGGATTCCAGCAATCTGTCAACCAATAAACAGCAGAAAATTAGATTCCTTTTTTACAAAGACTCTTTGATTTCAAAATATGCAAAACGCACCTGGCAAGCCTTCTGTAAAGCTGAATGAGTCTGGTCAGAGGAGTAGACAACGAGCTTCTCAAGTGTGTTTTTGCCAACGCTTCTTAAGGCTTTATCGCGGGCAGCGAGCAGAACAACAAGAACAGCTTCACTAGCTGACCCTTGTATCACTCCACCTCCGTTTTCTACAATATATATATATATATATATATATCAATCAAGTCACACTTATTATTAGGTCTAAGGTCACACTTATTATTAGGTCTAAGGTCTTATTATAATACAAGAAAACAAGTTTTGTACTGTTTTGAAGTGATTACCTTTGGACATAAACTCCTTGGGTAGGTTGAGCAGTTTGGCGAGCCAATCAAGAACGATCATCTCGAGCTCGGTGGCAGCTGGAGAAGTAACCCAACTAAAACCAACAATACCAAGACCAGCACTCAACATCTCACCCAAGAAACCGGCAACACTGCTGTTAGAAGGGTAATAAGCAAAAAAACTCGGGCTTTGCCAATGCGTAACTCCAGGTAAGATCTTCGACCGAACATCTGCCAAAATGAAAAACACAAATAAGATGGTTGCATGAAACAGGGGCTTAGTATGTTATCTATGTTCATCAGAAAATGCTCAAAAAAAAATAATAATAATAATGTAATCATCACCATCAAGAACTTGGTCAAGAGTTTCAGGGTGGTCTGGTGCAGAATCAGGCAAAAGCTTATGAAGATAACCAGGCTGCATCACAAAAAAAAAAAAGAAAAAATTCCAACAATTGTAAATAAATTAAAACAGAGAGATCTTCTTAACACACTAAAAGAAGAAACTTGCTACTCGCAAACCACAATGTACCACTAGAATTTGGTCGTAACCAATTTAAAAGAAAGTTAGGTCTCTCACAACACCTGGGAACGATAAATTTCGAAACTTTATACAAGCCCAACTTCTCACAATCCGAATAGGTTCTATATAATAAAACCCATAATAAACCCAGATCAAAATTGAAATGTTTCAAGAAAGAAGAAATGGGTGACCTGAACTTGACTAAGAACAGGGAAATCTTCAATGGTTTTGTAATAATCGGCAATGAAATCAACCATTCGATGTCCGTATTCTCTCAGTTGCTCTGAATCCATCGGCTTCAACACCTTCTTACTTCCATTTTCCCTGAACCAAAATTACAAAAAAAAACAGATAAGTTTCGTCTGAAAATCTTAACAAAAAAAATAAAAAAAAAATTGGGAATTCCAAATTCTCTTCAGTGACTTACATTTTTTGTGTTTTTTTTTTTTTTTTTTTTTTTTTTTTTTTTTTTTCNTATGCCTCAGAAGCTCTCTTTCTTTCTGATTGATTTTGGGTTTTCAGTGGGAGTGGATATCTCTCTTATTTATAGGCCCCGGACGTTATTTATTTATTATTTAACCAAAAAAAAGAAAAGAAATTGAATGAATCAAATATCTTCCAGGTATTTTTTATTGTAACCACTCAATTCGTTATCATCAATAAAAATGATATGTCAAGGTCACGAGACCAAACTGATTATGTATTTATGTTTGTCAGACAGAAGAAGTGGGGAACTCAACTGGGAATTGAAGTTTCAGAGAGACATTGTTCACATATTTTTTCTCATGTTTCTCAGCTCTTTGAATCAGTCCAATTATCACATTTGATAACTTTGCAGTGAATCGCCGACCTAGCTAGTTCTGCTGAAGTGAATTTTTTGTTTAGATAGTGATTGCCGAATATTCTTTTATTTTTTTATATTTTATATACATATATATATATATATATATATATATATGTAAAGATGACGACCCTAATAATAAACTCAATCATACATAATTGAATTTGGAGAGACTTGGGGTCAGATAATTTTTTTGCTATAAAGATCCTACGTACGTTGTTTCCTAGTAGACGAGGGTGAGTTGGAATCGAATAGTTAAGAGTAAGAGATATCTCACTATAGGAAAAATAAGAAGAAAGCTATGTGATTGCCATGTTTCACGCCCAAACACACAAATAACAAATTAACAACATAACAACGTCTTAAAAGACTCGTACTTTGAGAAAAAAAAAAAAGAAGTATTTTAAACCAAGTGTTATTGGAAAACATTTATAAAAATTTATATATATATATTAAAACCCAATAATGGTATATATATATATAGATAGATATGTAATTTTTTTTATTTCGCATTCCCTCGTTCTGCAAACACTTCTAATCATAATTTACATGAAAAACAAAATTCGGTACAGTGACATCAAACACAACAAATAGAAGAAAGATGAATAATATATGTGAGTTATGGACGTATCCTTTACATTTTGTAATTCAACACAAGTTTTTGTGAATGGGTATGTCGTTGAGAGAATCACGTTTTAATAAAAAAACGCATACTGTAACATTTAAACCTAATATTTGGAAGAAAAAATAAAGACCTGGAAAATGCGACCGATCCAAAACTCATGTGGTAATAATGACACAGTTAATAGTGGTAAAAGGGAAGACGTGAGGATGGTTCTTACAAAATTTGAACGTGCATAAAAAAAAAGAGATCAATTCAATTAGTAGCTATTTTCATTTGTCTGTAAACGTCTCGAATATGACCCTCCATAAGTCACCTGACAAATTTGGTCGTAAGCAAATCAAATTTTAACCTCACGTATCGAAATAATTAATATGCCGCCGATTACTTTTTTTTTTTTTTTTTTNTTTTTTTTTTGGCCGCCGATTACTTAATAGTATAATTTAAAGGGTGAATTAGGTCAGTAACCAAAACAAAAAAACTATGGTAGTAAATAACACTATATTTAAAAAAATTAGAAGATTAGGATGAGAGCAGTGCAAAATTACCAATGGTGGTAGAGGACAGTGGTGACTGGTCGGAGGTGGCTGGCCGAAGGTGACTGGCCGGTGGTGGTTGGCCGGCGGTGGTTGGCCGGAGGTGGTACTCCGGTGGTGGCTTGCCGGAGTAGCCAGAAAAGTTTGCCGGAATTGTTCGCCGGATTTGGTTGCCAGAAAAGTTCGCCGGGATTGTTGGCCGGCGGCCGGTAGCTGGAGGCCGTGAATAGCGGTGGCCGGAGGTTTAGCTGGAGAAAATCTAAACCCTAGAAGCACATTGGAAACCTTAGTGGTGATGGTGGTAAAGAGGTGGTGGTAGGAGGTGGAGATGGTGGTTTTAGGGGGTGGGGAAGGTGGTGGTAGGGGGTGGGGATGGTAGTGGAAGAGGGTGGAAGGAAATAGTAAGGACAAGGGTAATATAGTATATATTATAGTTTTTATAGAGTATATTAGTTATACATGGTTAGAATAGTTAGTGGGCTAATTATAGTTTTTTTGTTGGTTATTGAGTGCAAATTCCCTAATTTAAATGAAGGGGTCAAATCTTGGAGTATTGAAATATAACGTATGTTTAAGAAACTAACCACTCCAATGATATATACATTTACTTGATTAAGAAAGGCACATGTACGTATATATATTAGTATATTACAATTGTTAAATGAAAAATACGTACTTTCCTAATCTGCACAATCTCAGAATATATAAATATATGCTAGTAACGTGCAACATGCCAACATGAGATAATATATCTCTTTAGTTTGATTCCCTAATTATAATATACGTAAGTAATCTTGATACTCTTTAAGTTGATTTGCTCCATGACTGATTGATTTTAATAGTTCATGCATGTGATTAATTAATTAGTAGAATTTTTATAAATTTTGGTAGTGATCGAGAACGCTAATTAGAGATCGATTAAACACTTATCGTATATCCGGCTAACACTGGCCAAGGTAAACTGCGGTTAAAATGAAAATGGTACGTGCCATGAATCACAATCAACCATTCTTAAATTATTTTGTTGTCTTGAAAGCAAATGCCAAACATATATATTCGCGTTTAGAGTTCCACACATCCCACACTAAACTGGACGATGGTTAATTAAGTACGATTTCAAATCCACATTTGAATATTGACAACTTGTAGAGAAAATATACTATTCTGAATAGTTATTTAGAGGATACAAAAAAAAGTGCTAAATAGAAAACCCCAAAATATAGAAAGTGTATAAGACACAACTGTAGTATCAAGTTGCCAATTTCTTCTTTTTTTTCTTCTTCTTTTGGGTGCAAACACAACTGTAGTACTATCAACTTGCCTAATTCTTCAGTCTATTAATTAGTTGATATGTATATAGTATAATATCTCTGTACTTTTTGTTTGCGAGCCTAAAAGTCTGGTTTAAAACTTGATGTATACGGGAATCGCCACAAACTTCACATAGTACATATATACTTTCTACATACCAATATAAACCAAATTTTGTTTACTCATAATAGCAAAACTACAACGTTAAATCGCGAACACCCTCTCCTATCTTCTATTAGATTGGTAGACAAAGAATATGATAGTACAATATATGACCTAACTAAATTTTGGCCACTTCATTTTTTTGCCATCAACTATCTCAATTTCACTAATCAATTACACAGATCCAAATAGGGATGGTTTCAGATTAAACCTATCACATTATTATATATATTTTTATATAGGTTTACATTTCTTTATTACTAATTTTTTCCTGACAATTTCTAGGTTCACATTATTTTTGGTTGGTTAACATTTGTTTTTGTCTATAATCTATAATTTTATTTTCTTTCGAGGCAATAAGCAATTTTTTTACACTTGAGAATCTCAATACTTTTGGAAATAATCCAAGTGGTAGTTAAATAAACAATTATAATTACTTGATGATCTTATGAAAGATCCAAAAACTAAATTTATTTGTTAACCAAAATAAGGTTTTTTAGAAAATAACTCTTGGAATAATATTTTTTTTTTGGCATACGCGACAATAAGGTGGATGAATGCTTACTCAATCTCTCCAAATTAAACACCTACAATCAAACTCTTGATCCAGAATATGAGCCATGTGTTTCATTTTTTTTCTTTTCTCTTTTCAACCAAATTATCAAACCATCAAAGTTGTATATTGGATTTAAGATGATTATGTAAAATGAAAATTCTCGCTGATAATTTTGCCCACAACAATTACTGTGTTTCTGTTGATGGCAAATGTAAAAACAAAAAAACAAATTATGGTTTAAGTGTGTGAAAGGTGGGTATTGTTGGGCATTTATATTGAGAGTCAATTTATATTTATATTAATGGGCATTTGAGGCCCAATATGGTTATGTTTATTGTTTATGGGCTTAACCGCCACCATCTCTTTTTGCCGGTACATCACCGCCGGGGAATTTTCATGGCGGCGAGGTCACCGGACTTTATATAAAACGAAACCAAATTTGACGAAGAACAAGAAGAAGAAGAGGTTAGCCATGGAGGATGAACTGGAAGGTCTAAGAGCTCATTTTCCTCTTTCGTTCGGTAAGACATCGAATGTTTCGGCGCCAACCGAAGCTATCCACAACGCAACTCGCCGCACCGATGTAGCCACCACCGAAGCCGAAGTCTCGTCTGATTTTGCCACGAAGCATTCTAATTCCGGTAAATCTGAATTCGGATTCCCTTCACTGTCTTCTTCCTCTGAAACCTGGGTCCGAAGCGTTCGCGGTCCGAATCGTAACCCTAATAGCTCCAGTCTAGCTCCTTCCAATGATGCTGTAGCCATGGGTCGGCCACCTCCTCCGTCTAAACCGACGCAAGAGGAGGATGACGGAGTTTTAATGGGACCACCGCCGCCACCAAAGGGACTCGTGAACAGTAATGATTCTGATGATGAAGATGATATGATCGGTCCTCCGCCGCCTCCTCCGGCTGCTGTAGACTCGGATGAAGATTCAGATGACGATGATGCTAATGACAACGAGGAGAATCGTTACCAGATTCCTCTGGGCAAAGAGATTCAACTCAAGGGACATACAAAGGTATATAATGTAAGGGGGTGTTATTGGATTGTGGTTTTTAAAAGAGTCTGATGTATTTAAGAATCAGGTGTTATTCAATTGGGTATTTTAAAAAATCCTTTAAAATCTAGTGTTATTCAATATTTATGAGATTTTGTGTGATTTTGGATTTTAACGTACTTTGCTTCTAATATATGAACAAACACAATACCACACTTTTCTCAATCATTTCATTTTCTTCTTCTCTCTATAGATGGATCTCTAGCCTTTGACATATTATTGTTTGATTTTTTTTTCTCAATCCTTTTATATAATCACACTTATTCATCAGATCTGTATTATTTTTGAGAATTTTTTTTTGTGTTCTTTAACTTTTTTTTTTTCTGGGTTCATAATCTATAACTTTTTTTTT
>NC_025699.1:29266914-29267535 GCF_000633955.1 Camelina sativa
AATCAGGTGTTATTCAATTGGGTATTTTAAAAAATCCTTTAAAATCTAGTGTTATTCAATATTTATGAGATTTTGTGTGATTTTGGATTTTAACGTACTTTGCTTCTAATATATGAACAAACACAATACCACACTTTTCTCAATCATTTCATTTTCTTCTTCTCTCTATAGATGGATCTCTAGCCTTTGACATATTATTGTTTGATTTTTTTTTCTCAATCCTTTTATATAATCACACTTATTTATCAGATCTGTATTATTTTTGAGAATTTTTTTTTGTGTTCTTTAACTTTTTTTTTCTGGGTTTATAATCTATAACTTTTTTTTTGGTTTATGATATAATCACACCTTTTTTTTTTCTTGGTTCAATCTCTGTTTCTTCCTCCTCAAACCCTTTTGTATATAATCACACTTATTCATCAAATCTGTGTTATTTTTGAGATTTTTTTTGTGTTCTTTATTTTTTTTTCTTCTGGGTTCATGACATCTGGGTTCTTTAATTACACCAAAAATCTGGATTGAAAACAAAGACAGTTTAATTCAAGTTTTCCATAACATGTGTAAAAGTTTGGGTGTTGTTAATTTAATATAATTTTAGTGTATAACACAGTTTATGAAAAA
>NC_025699.1:29269503-29276630 GCF_000633955.1 Camelina sativa
AACACCCTAAAACTCTCATGGAATCAGATTTTAAATTCAAAATTGAACAAAAAAAATTTTGTTTCGTGGAATCAGATAGTTTCGTCTCTAGCTGTAGATAGTAATGGAGCTAGAGTTCTTTCCGGCAGCTATGACTACACTGTGCGCTTGTACGACTTCCAAGGGATGGATTATAGACTGAAGTCTTTTAGGCAGATCGAACCATCTGAGGGTCACCAAGTTCGCAGCTTGAGCTGGAGTCCCACTTCTGGTCAATTTCTATGTGTTACTGGTTCAGCACAAGCTAAGGTATATATGTGTCTCATGAAGACGTTTCCTCTTGACTCTCTATTACAGTTCCTCTGAATTGCTCACTTTCGTTTCTTCTTTTTGAATTTCAGATTTTTGATCGAGATGGACTTACTCTTGGCGAGTTCATGAAGGGTGATATGTATATTCGTGATCTGAAGAACACTAAGGGACATATTTGTGGGTTGACTTGCGGGGAATGGAATCCGTGGACTAAGGAAACGGTTCTGACTTCGTCGGAAGACGGGTCTTTGCGTATATGGGATGTTAATAACTTCCTAAGCCAAACGCAGGTACTTTTTACCTGTCTGTATGCACACTTACAGTTTCTGATTTTGCAATTCTTCTCAAATGAAAATGGTGGTTTGATTTTAGCATGCAAGTGGTATCATTTTACTGTTTTATTGGAACAGGTTANAAATCTCTTAAAATCCTTAATTCAATAACACCCTAAAACTCTCATGGAATCAGATTTTAAATTCAAAATTGAACAAAAAAAATTTTGTTTCGTGGAATCAGATAGTTTCGTCTCTAGCTGTAGATAGTAATGGAGCTAGAGTTCTTTCCGGCAGCTATGACTACACTGTGCGCTTGTACGACTTCCAAGGGATGGATTATAGACTGAAGTCTTTTAGGCAGATCGAACCATCTGAGGGTCACCAAGTTCGCAGCTTGAGCTGGAGTCCCACTTCTGGTCAATTTCTATGTGTTACTGGTTCAGCACAAGCTAAGGTATATATGTGTCTCATGAAGACGTTTCCTCTTGACTCTCTATTACAGTTCCTCTGAATTGCTCACTTTCGTTTCTTCTTTTTGAATTTCAGATTTTTGATCGAGATGGACTTACTCTTGGCGAGTTCATGAAGGGTGATATGTATATTCGTGATCTGAAGAACACTAAGGGACATATTTGTGGGTTGACTTGCGGGGAATGGAATCCGTGGACTAAGGAAACGGTTCTGACTTCGTCGGAAGACGGGTCTTTGCGTATATGGGATGTTAATAACTTCCTAAGCCAAACGCAGGTACTTTTTACCTGTCTGTATGCACACTTACAGTTTCTGATTTTGCAATTCTTCTCAAATGAAAATGGTGGTTTGATTTTAGCATGCAAGTGGTATCATTTTACTGTTTTATTGGAACAGGTTATTAAGCCGAAGCTTGCTAGACCGGGGAGGGTTCCAGTTACTACCTGTGCTTGGGACCGTGATGGAAATCGTATCGCCGGTGGCGTAGGAGATGGATCTATACAGGTAATGTTTGGAAAGGCTTGTTCTGACTTCCTGATTACATTGTGTCATGGAAACTTTTTGCTCTATATAGTCTAACACGGCTAGAATGCAACGTAATTTGCCCAGATTAATGGTCTTATATCTTTCTTTTTCTTTGGATCCAGATTTGGAGTGGCAAACCGGGATGGGGAAGCCGGCCAGATATATACGTAGGGAATGCCCACACTGATGATATAACCTCTGTAAAGTTCTCTAGTGATGGGAGAATCCTGTTGTCAAGGAGTTTTGATGGTTCTCTAAAGGTATACCTTAGATAGATTATATCCTGTTTTTGACCAGCTTGCTCAGCAGTAGAAACTGAGTTCTTTTTGAATTTTGATCAGGTTTGGGACTTGCGGCAGATGAAAGAAGCTCTAAAAGCTTTCGAGGGTCTCCCTAATAATTATCCCCAAACCAACGTGGCCTTTAGTCCAGACGAACAAATCATTCTGACTGGAACATCCGTTGAGAAAGATAGCTCAACAGGAGGCTTGCTCTGCTTCTACGATCGCACCAAACTGGAGATTGTTCAGAAAGTCGGAATCTCTCCGACTTGCAGTGTGGTGCAATGTGCTTGGCACACAAAGTTGAATCAGGTAAACATCAACAACAATAAAAAGCACTGTTCCCTTCCTCTAATTAAATGTGATTCTCAACTTCACATCTGATTTCCTCCATTGCTGTAGATATTTGCAACATTTGGAGACAAAAGCCAAGGAGGAACTCACATCCTTTACGATCCAACCCAGAGCAAGAGAGGCGCATGCGTCTGTGTTGCACGTGCACCAAGGAAGAAATCTGTAGACGATTACCAACCAGAACCAGTAATACACAATCCTCATGCATTACCATTGTTCAGAGACGCACCAAGCCGTAAACGAGAAAGAGAGAAAGCATTGAAGGATCCTCTTAAATCCCACAAGCCTGAGGTTCCCATGTCAGGTCCTGGTCATGGTGGAAGAGTTGGGACTACTGGTAGTAGCTTGTTAACACAGTATCTTATGAAGGTAATGAGCCTTGGTATCGTCTTTGATTTTGCCATTCGGGTTATCTATCTGTGTATATTGAAATATTGTTGTTGTGTGTGTATTTGCAGCAAGGTGGGATGATCAAAGAGACGTGGATGGAGGAAGATCCAAGAGAAGCGATATTGAAATACGCAGAGGTTGCTGTAAAAGATCCTAAGTTTATTGCTCCTGCTTACTCTCAGACTCAGCCTAAGACCATCTTCGCTAAATCTGATGACGAGGAAGAAGAAGAAAAAGAAGGTGACACGAAAAAATAATCAGTGTTTCCATATAGTACTTCACTTTTCTCAACGACCATTTCCATGGATACTGTATAATGATCAAATCATGGCACTGTAGGATAACAAAAAAAACAAAAAATAATACTTATTCCGGATTTGCATTTTTGCATTCCTCCATTGTTAGTGTTACATTTTGCAGAAAAAAATTGTGGAAAAGCGTTTTGGTATCGCATCAATTTCCCTAGGTTGAAGTATTGTTTTGTTCATAGATATTTTCTTTTTTACCTGAAATATCAGATTAAATAGATTTGACTTGACAAAAATGCAAATTAGTAATATCCATACTGAAAGAGTAAGCATAGTCTAATTAATTTATTCTGAGAATCATTGTGAAACACGAAATCAAGCACTTGAATTAAGCAAAAAAGTGTGTTTCTGTACAACTTTAAAAAACCAAAGCTTCAAGCTTCAATGAGAGATGGCTAATATACAAGAGCATGAAAGAAGTTTTCAAACAAGTTCTTTTGTGATAAAAAGGATCAGAGATCCAGACACAATAAGCATGTCTCAGTTTTCTCGTTTTCTTACTTTTCCACCGCAGTAAAATGTGAGTTAACATTTGTGTTCATCATATGGTCAGTCCTCTCTCTCTCTCTCTCTGCGTATAAAGGTAATAAGTAAAGTTACCCTCATTTGCTTATTTTTATATGTTTTTTTTGTATGATTTGACTTTGGATGGTATATCTACAGTTTGAATTGTATAGGTTGATGAACTTCAGCGACCCCCATTCTCAAAGCTCGATAGTCGTGAGTCTGATAAAACACTAAGTAGTTGTATGTCTACAAATAACAGCAAAAAGCCACAATAATAGAAGAAGAAATAGTGGAGTTTTCACCGGTTCCGGAACCAATGCCACTTCCCTCAGTTTATTTAACGCCAACGCCTTTTCCTTTGTCTGATTATCATTTGCCATGATAGAGAGAGAGAGCGAGAGCAGAGAGAGAGAAACCTTTAAGAGTCGAATTTATGCGATAGATCGAGGAAAAGTCTAGTAAGGTTGGATGTTTATCTGGTGAATTTGGGCTTTATGTAGTAGATAGATGGATAGTCTAGTTAGCCATTGGTTGGGTGAATTAGAGAATTTTAAGGACTACCACAAGTGTCTTTCGAAATGACCATTATAACCCTACAAATTCTTTACATTGCATTCACAATATAAAAGGGAAACAGTATTTATTTGTTTTTTCATTAATAAAGAAGATCTCCTCCAATTACTCATTTCTCTCTGATTCCTGAGATCACGCTTCCTTTCTGATTCCTGGTTTCATGTTTCTTCAATTTTCCGATACTCATCAAAATCGCCGATTCCTTCTTATCTATGTATTTCTTGGTTTTCTGCGATCTTCGACCTGTAACCGTCGATCTAGACGACGGAGAAACCACTGTACATTTCTGGATCTCCGGCCACCATAGAATCTCTCGTCCCAATCTCGTCATGCTCCACAGATACGGTGGAAACTCTAAATGGCAGTTCGTTCACCAAGTCTCCGATCTCTCGAAATCTTTCAATCTCTTCATCCCCGATTTGGTCTTCTTCGGGAAATCTTACTCGAGGAATCCAGATCGGAGCGTCGAGATTCAGACGAGGAGCCTCGCTGGAGGATTGAAGAAACTTGGTTGTTGTTGTGTCGAAGGAGGAGGAAGGGTCTCGGTGTATTCGTAAGCTACGGTGGATTTGTGGCGTATAGAATGGCGGAGATTTGGCCGGAGATGGTTGAGAAACTGGTGTGGTTGTGGTGTCGTTGTGGACATGTTTTGATGGACCAGATCCAGTGATACGTCTATTAAAGATGTTGTCCACAATCCAGCCAGGTTTACAGTGTGGACCACATGATTTGGTTGTAGATGGATCATATCTGGTAAACTAGTTCCTTTGGACCAAATCTCTTCTTTTTTTTAGTAGACAAGTTGGTTTTGTTGTTTGTGGACAAGTTATACTTAATTACATTTAGATACTAAGTTCCATGGCTTGTATAGTACTAGTTTCACGACTTGTTCATAGATCCAACAAATTGGAACTTGTCTACAGAAATAGTTTTTCTATATACTCAACTTGTCTACAGAAATAGTTTTTCTATAAATTCATCAAACATAATTTGTCTACAGCCTCAACAAATCGGAACTTATCTACCCACAAAAAATCAAACATGATTTTTTTTTGTTCAGCGCTACAGTATAGAACGTAATAAATGTCAAGTTAGACATAGTATAATTTGGTTGTACTAAACACAAGGGTATTTTTGACATTTGTAATGCCACTTGTGGTAGAATGGAAAAGGAGTTTATGATTGTGGTAGAATTGGAAAGTTTTATATTGAATGTGGTAGATTAGACTAAATTCCCTTAAGATTACACGGTTTTGAAATTCATTGGTTTCTGTTATTAATATCAGCCCAAAGACAAAAGAAAAACAATATGCATTTGATACTAATTAACCATCAATACAACCAAAACCAAAATAAGATAAAGCCAAGATAAGCCATAAGGTTCCAACACACACAACCAAAAGAAAGGCAAATGCATCTCTAAACAGAATGTCTAATCAGATGATTTGAATATAGCAGAGTTTACCTTGTTCAGAAGGCTAATCTTCACCGACATATACTTGACCTCATAGGCTTCTAATGATTTCCAATCCTCTTCAATTTTCTTTTTCTCCTTTCTAGGCACAACTTTCCATTGTTCTTTCACAAATTCCTCATCAGTAGTGAGGGCCATCTTTGCGATGGCACCAGGGATGAACGATCTCTCAAACCAATCAATTTTCAAATAGTCAGACTCCCAAATTATCTTAGCAATTTTGGAACAGTCAGATCATGGGCTTGGGTTACTGGTTTCTTCTCCTCTTTTCCCACATACTTGTTCTTTAACCATTTGATTTTGACAGTCAATTGCTTTACACTCTTAATTTCAAAAGAGATAGAGTTTTGAAATTTTTTGTAAAAAGCATGCATGTCACTGGTCATAGTTGTAATCCTCTTTAATTTCTTTCTTCTTCTTTGAAGACAAAAATTTCCATTGTTCAATCACAAATTTCTCATCAGTAGTGACACCAGAGATAAACGATCACTCAAACCAATCCATCTTCAAAGAGTTAGGCCATGAATGGCGACTTAAATAAGCGGGGCATATTTCCAAAAAAAATGAAATCCGCAATAACTACACCAATCAAGTTATTTATAGTAGTTTGCTGAAACGACCGACTTTTTTTTTTTAATAAATAATAATAAATATAATATAATAAAATAAACTACAACTAGTGGTCCCATACCCACTAGCCACCTAACCACAAACACAATCATCAGTGGAAATACAATACCAACATCCAATAAATAATAATCCAATAAATATAAATAACCAATATCCAGAACATCAACAATATCCAATAATCAAATAACAGAAATCATAGAACCAGCAACCTAGCAATGTTCTAATGACTCAACTCTAGCAACCTAGCAAAGCCAGACAACATAAAACCGAGTCCCTAGAACATCCTCCTCTTCATTGCCTGGATTCCACGATCACACTTTGCCTTTACCTGCACCACAAACACATATTGCAATGCATGAGTATTTTATAAACACTCAGTAAGGCAATCCTCCCATCTACTGGGCTATACACACAAGCAATAGAGTATCAATAACCAACACACAACAATCAATAAACGACCATAACAAACCAGGACTTAGCATCGACCGACACCACACCTGCATCGACCGATGCCAAATGGGGAAGCATCGATCGACACAGAAGCTGCATCGACCGATGCAAGTGTAACTTGCATCGACCGATACCCAGTCTGCATCGACCGACGCATGCTCGACGCAACACGAAAACCCTAGAGTTTTACGCGCCGTCCTCGCACTTGCATCGACCGATGCATGATATGCATCGATCGACGCAACGTCGAGCACCGTGATTTCCCCGAAGCTTCTCGCCGGATTTCGTTCCTACAACCACAGAAACTCATTCCCAAGCCACAAGAAAGCTTCCTAACGCCCATACCAACAATCTAACAAGTCTAACAACACCAAACAAGCAAGTTAAAGGTTCCTCTAGCTTAGATAAGCCATGGTCATGCACTTACCTGTGCCAAGACGAATCTGAACAACAAACAAGCAAGACACGCTTCTAGGAAGCTCCTACAACAATCCAAGCTACAGATCTCACCAAGAAACGCCTCAAATCTCCAGAAAACACCAAGAACTTTCAGGAACTCTTTCTCCCTTCTCTTTTCTCTCAAAAACGGCTACACGCG
>NC_025699.1:29277114-29295480 GCF_000633955.1 Camelina sativa
GCAGTACTAGGAGAACCTAAGTCCCCCAAGAGTCGCGAGCAAACAATTCTGAACACGTCTGAGTCCTATCCCTATCCAGGTTTCCTTCCCGGGACTCGCGTAAAAACATCTCAATGTTCAACCAGCCACATATTCCCTCACTGGAATACCTCATGACCACACAAGGATCATATACACGCCACACGGGCCGCCACAAAGGCCAACAAAATGTCCTCACGAGGACTGCCACCAAGGCCAACAAATGTCCTAAAAAGGACCGCCACCAAGGCCAACAAATGTCCTAAAAAGGACCGCCACCAAGGCCACTTGTCCCAAAGGACCGTCACAAAGACCCTCTGTCCCGAAGGACCGTCACAAAGACCATCTGTCCCGAAGGACCGTCACAAAGACCATCTGTCCCGAAGGACCGTCACAAAGACACTCTGGCTAAACAGCCCGCCACAAAGGCCAACAAATGGCTAAAAGCCCGCCACAAAGGCCACACAATTGGCTAAAAGCCCGCCACACAATGTCTAACAAGACCGCCACACACAGGCACTATGACTCGAAAGTCCGCCACAAAGGCCACACAAGCCCCTCCAAGGCTTCCCACCGCTAAAATGGACAAATTCTGACTCCCGCAAAACTTTCCATATTTAGCACTTTCCATTTTTAGAAACTTTCCACTTTTGGAAACTTCCCTTCACAACCCCGCCTCACGGAAACTTTGTACCCCAAACACCACCTCATCTTGTTACAAAGTCGCACAACCAACCATCCCAAGCGACCGAGTAACAGGAGAGATGGGCTGGAATACTCCATTCCCGCTCCAGCCACGGATTACAGATGGGACCAGGCTAAACAAGCTCAAGTCGCGGCTTGCTTCTCATACCACTTCTTGAACCTTGCCTTCATCTTTGCCTCAGGCTCCCAAGTCTGCTCCTCAACACCATCACAGTCCCACAGGACTCTCATCAAAGGAATCTTCTTCTTCCGAAGTTCCTTGATCCTCCTCTCGAGAACCCTCACTGGTCTCGCCTCCAAAGTCATGTTAGGCTGAAGATCCTCAGGAATCTTAGCCAACACCTCCTCTCCCTCACGGAGACACTTCCGCAACATAGACACATGGAAAACCTTATGGAATGCACGCATAACCTCAGGTAACTCCAATCTATATGCCACTGGTCCAACCCGCTCAATCACTCTGAATGGACCCATATACCTCGGACTCAACTTAGTCTCTGATAATGACCTGTTCGGACCCCGCAACATGGCCATCTTGAGGTACACTCTGTCTCCCACCTGAAACTCAAGATCTCTCCTCCTCCTATCTGCATAACTCCTCTGCCTATCCTGAGCCTCCTTCATGTTCAGCTTGAGAACCCGAATCTTCTCTGAGGTCTCCTGAACAAAACTAGCACCAAACATGCTCCTCTCCCCCACCTGAGTCCAGCATAATGGTGTACGACATGGCCTCCCATACAAAGCCTCATAAGGAGCCATCTTAATACTCGCCTGATAGCTGTTGTTGTAAGCAAACTCTACCAGGTTCAGGTGATCTGCCCAATGGCCACCCCAATCCAACACACACATCCTCAGCAAATCCTCCAGCGTCTGGATCGTCCTCTCTGACTGTCCATCAGTCTGGGGATGATAAGCTGTACTCATATGCACCTTAGTGCCCATCTCCGCCTGAAATGCCTTCCAGAACACCGAAGTGAACTTAGAATCCCTATCAGACACAATGCTCGCTGGCACCCCATGCAACCTGACTATCTCCCTCACATACTTCTTAGCCAAGACCGCTGCTCCATCAGTCTTCTTAATGGCCAGAAAATGTGCTGACTTAGTCAACCGGTCCACAATGACCCAAATAGCATCAAAGGTCCGTGACACTGGCAATCCTACCACAAAATCCATGGTGATCATATCCCACTTCCACTCAGGAATGGGTAAACTCTTCAGTAACCCGCCAGGAACCTGATGCTCAGCCTTCACTAGCTGACACACATCACACCTCGAAACCCAACTAGCCACATCCTTCTTCATCCCGACCCAATGATAGTACCTCTTGAGGTCACGGTACATCTTAGTCGCTCCTGGATGAATGGATAACTTGCTCGCATGAGCCTCTCTCAGAATCTCCTGTCTCAACTCCTCATCCTTGGGCACACAAACCCGACCGTGCACCAAGATAGTACCATTATCTGAGACCTGATACTCTGAATCCACATCCTTAGAGGCATTCACCAGCCCCAAATCCTTCTCCTGAGCCAACCGCACTCTACTCAGAAGATCTGCTCTATCTACTGCTTCCAAACCCAACGGTTCCTGTGAAACAGCACATAAGCTCAAAGCACTGATCTCCCCTACCAGAGACTCCATCTCCTGCTCCTGAGCCGAAGCTACCCTCTTCCGACTCAGAGCATCTGCAACCGTGTTAGCCTTTCCAGGATGATAGGCTATCTCCAAATCATAATCTGCCACAAGCTCCATCCACCGCCTCTGTCTCAAATTCAGCTCAGGCTGAGTGAATATATACTTCAGGCTCTTATGATCTGTAAACACCTGTACCTTTGCACCATAAAGATAAGATCTCCAAATCTTCAGGGCAAAAACTACAGCACCCATCTCCAAGTCATGAGTAGGATAGTTGCCTTCATGCACCCACAACTGCCGCGAAGCATAGGCAATTACCTTCCCATGCTGCATCAGAACACACCCCAAACCAACTCTAGATGCATCTGTATAAACCACATAGGGTTCTCCCTGCTCAGGCAAAGCCAATACTGGCGCAGTAGTCAACATCTCCTTCAGGCTTGCAAAGCCTTCCTCACACTCTTCTGACCAGACAAAAGGAACATCCTTCCCTGTCAACTTAGTCAATGGACGTGCTCTGCTTGCAAACCCCTACACAAATCTCCTGTAGTAACCTGCCAATCCAAGGAAACTCCTGATCTCTGTGGCATTCTACGGTCTAGGCCAATCTCTGATAGCCTGAATCTTCTCTGGATCTACTGAAACCCCCTCAGCAGAAACAATGTGACCCAGAAAGCCCATCTCAGCTGCCAAAAACTGCACTTGCTCAACTTAGCAAACAACTTCTGCTCCCGCAGCTTCTCCATAACTGCGCTCAAATGCACTGCATGCTCTTCAGGACTCTTAGAATAACCCAGTATATCGTCGATGAAAATGATGACAGATACATCCAGAAACTCCTGAAACACACTGTTCATCAATCTCATAAACGCTGCTAGCGCGTGAGTCAACCCGAAAGGCATCACCACAAACTCACAATTCCCATACCTCATCCTGAAAGCAGTCTTCCTCACACCTACCTCATCTATTGGTATCCGATGATAACCCGACGCCAGATCTACCTTAGAGAACCAAGTAGCACCCCTCAACTGATCCAACAACTCATCAATCTTGGGAAGAGGGTACTTGTTCTTCACAGTAACCCGGTTCAAACCCATTAATCTATACACAAGCGGAGACTTCTGTCCTTCTTTTTAACAAAACAACACCGGTGCTCTCCACAGAGATACACTAGAACGTATGAATCCCTTACTCAACAAATCCTCTAGCTGCTTCTTACTCAACAAATCCTCTAGCTGCTTCTTCAGCTCTACCAAACAAACTCTCAAGTATGCCGACGTCATCTCGAAGCCACCTGAATGTCAACCCTCTTGTTCGTCCAAGAACCTCTAGTAACTTTTCTCTTAGGGAAAACTTCCACAAGATAGATTAATCCACAACAAATACCATACGTTCGCATATTCCGATTAGCTATTCTCCACAACAAATCATCAATACGAGCGTAATAAAACAAACAAGTACCATACGTTCGCATATTCCGATTCACCGTATCAAATGCTTTGCAGACCGCCAACTTAACCTACTTGACTTGTTTCCCCCCTGCAAGCTTACCAAAGCCTTAAATCTAGTAACCCTGTCCATCTCCAATGAACTTCATCCAACATCGTCACAACGATTAGTTTATCCTGCTATAAAACTTCTCGTGAACTTATGTATCTGGCAAACATGCCTTCCCGACTCAAACCTGCTGTAACTCCCCTTCCCGGGACTCCAGCACCACCGGCTCACAATCCTGGTGCACAGCCAAACATTTATAACCGCTCTGGTCATAAAACCCTGTCCCAAAAGTCAACACATCCAAAACCCGAGATTAAACCACCATCAATCTCTCGACGTCTACATTCAATCGTTATGTTTATACTCACCTCCTAGGATTTGCTTGCTCTCAACTCTTCCACTCTTAGGTCAAAACCTTTGAGTCATACCGATCTCACTTTCAGACCAGCGTCTTCGAGTTATACCGTCTCACTCTTGGACCACAATCCTCAAGATCTCGGTATCAAGGGAACTACTCATCCCCTCAGGGGAACATCATCCCCTCTGCCACTCTCGGAGCCCTCAGCCCCTCGAGCTATCGGTATTCAGGGGAATAATCATCCCCTTAGGAGCAACAATCCTTAACGACTATAAACATCTCTCGACACAAAGTACCCCCTGTGTTCCGAGTATAACATTGCAATGTTACACCTGCCCACTAATCTTCTAATATCCAACTGGATTAACCCCCAAACAGAGAAATATCTGCTCCAACTGCATATGTCCACCTATCCGCCTCTCTAGGTCAGATACCCCTTGAGAATAATCTCATACCGGTCATCTACAACCGCTCCATCCTGTTAACATAAGGTGGAAAGTCCTCAACATCCGCAGCCCTCGGCTGCACCCCGCCACATGCGGCACAACTGGAGCCTACACTGGTACCCCTCTCGGTAACCGCTCCAACAGCACGCCAACCGATCTGCCAAGCAATCATCTCGACCCTGGGCTCCACCTGCTGCAACCCCACACCTGGGTTCCCAGCACCACCGGCATGCTCACCGGCTAACCCCCTCTGGTCCCTCTTGATACACTTGCGATCCTCTGACGTACCTCCTCGTGGAACTCTGGACCACACACTCGCTGGCCTCGGGACCCGCCCGACAATGACCACGACCACGTCCCCGTCCACGACCAACAACTCAAACACCTTAACCACTGATCTTCCAGGAACAGAGGCTAACAAGCATAAAACAAATCAATACCACACAAAGAAACATAACAATAACTCACCGTGGAATCTCATTGAAGGCTCGAAGAGGATGTTCTAGGACTCCATGCCACACACAATTGACTAACTCACATAATCAATCAAAACATGCAATCCAAAACATCACAACAGAAACCTAGCGAACCCAAACCTAGAACCGTAAGGGCTCTGATACCAAAATGAAACGATCGACTTTTTTTTTTTTTAAATAAATAATAATAAATATAACATAATAAAATAAACTACAACTAGTGGTTCCATACCCACTAGCCACCTAACCACAAACACAACCATCAGCAGAAATACAATACCAACATCCAATAAATAATAATCCAATAAATATAAATAACCAATATCCAGAACATCAACAATATCCAATAATCAAATAACAGAAATCATAGAACCAGCAACCTAGCAATGTTCTAATGACTCAACTCTAGCAACCTAGCAAAGCCAGACAACATAAAACCGAGTCCCTAGAACATCCTCCTCTTCATTGCCTGGATTCCACGATCACACTTTGCCTTTACCTGCACCACAAACACATATTGCAATGCATGAGTATTTTATAAACACTCAGTAAGGCAATCCTCCCATCTACTGGGCTATACACACAAGCAATAGAGTATCAATAACCAACACACAACAATCAATAAACGACCATAACAAACCAGGACTTAGCATCGACCGACACCACACCTGCATCGACCGATGCCAAATGGGGAAGCATCGATCGACACAGAAGCTGCATCGACCGATGCAAGTGTAACTTGCATCGACCGATACCCAGTCTGCATCGACCGACGCATGCTCGACGCAACACGAAAACCCTAGAGTTTTACGCACCGTCCTCGTACTTGCATCGACCGATGCATGATATGCATTGATCGATGCAACGTCGAGCACCGTGATTTCCCCGAAGCTTCTCGCCGGATTTCGTTCCTACAACCACAGAAACTCATTCCCAAGCCACAAGAAAGCTTCCTAACGCCCATACCAACAATCTAAGAAGTCTAACAACACCAAACAAGCAAGTTAAACGTTCCTCTAGCTTAGATAAGCCATGGTCATGCACTTACCTGTGCCAAGACGAATCTGAACAACAAACAAGCAAGAACACGCTTCTAGGAAGCTCCTACAACAATCCCAGCTACAGATCTCACCAAGAAACGCCTCAAATCTCCAGAAAACACCAAGAACTTTCAGGAACTCTTTCTCCCTTCTCTTTTCTCTCAAAAACGGCTACACGCCGAATGAGACAAAAAGTTGACTTAAGGGTTTCCCTAACCCAAAACGCAGAGAATTGCACATGCATCGACCGATGCATCGACCGATGCAATCCCCTAAACCGGGATTTCGGTTCACGGATGTTACATTTGCATTTTAAAAAAAAAATCCAATAAAAGAAATCTGTTTTTAATTTTTTTTCATATGTGTTCAAATGAAAAACGCACTATGTTGAAGATAACTCCATCAACGGTGCGGGACACCTTAAAATTCGCTTTTCATGATTAATTGATTAATTAAATTTTAATAATTATACAATAAATATTCATAACTATAAATAACAAAATAAATAATAATAAATTCATATATGTCATAACTAGCAAAATTATGAATAAATAAATAGTATTTTTAGTTATGCATAAAAAAAAATTTACATAAAAACTTGAACTTTTAATTTTACAACTAGCCGCCAATACAACCAAAACCAAAACAAGATAAAACCAACACACAAAACCAAAAGAAAGGTAAATGCATCTCCAAACATATATTATGATTTGAATATGGCAGAGCTCACTTTGTTGAGAAGTCTAGTGTTCACCAACATATATTTTGCCTCATAGGCTTTCAATGTTTTAAAATCTTCTTTAATTTCCTTCTTGTCCTTTGAAGGCACAACCTTCCATTCTTCTTTCACAAATTATGCATCACTACTTTGGCCAAATTAGCAATGACACTAGGGAGGAATGATTTCTCAAACAATCAGACTTCAAACAATCAAACTTCCAAATAGTCTAGGCAAGTTTGTAACAGGTAAGATAATGAGCTTGCGTAAAGGTTTTTTTCCCCAATTACTTTTTCTTCAACCATCTCATCTTGTCACTCAGTTGCTTCATAGTCTTAAACTCAAATAATATGGACTTTTGAACAAGTTTGTAAAATGCAGACTTGTCATTGAGTATTGAATGATGATCTATCATTAATTGGAGTAAGATTACTTCATCTTCTTCACTCCATTTTTTCCGAAAGTGAGTCCCCACCACCACTTTGCCACGTTTTGAAGAAGTACGCCTCTCTTCATTAGCACTTTGTCTTTGTCTCTTCTTCCTTGAGGAAGCAGGAAGCAGAAGCAGCCACAGGAAGAGAAGAAGCAGTCACAAGAGGAAGAAGCTCTAATTTAACTTGAACTTTTAATTTAAATAAATACTTTTAAAGATAAATATTTTTTCATTAACAAAAATAAATAATAAATTACAATTACATTAATTATTTATATAGTTACTAATTTATTCATGAAATCATTATTATACTATAGAAATATATGGTTAATTTTATTGTGAACCGCAATTACTTTTTTCACCAATCAAATATCATTCCATACCACTTATTTTGTATTAACCGCAATTTTCCGCAAATGTATTTTTCTATAATGCAATTCATTGGTTTATGTTACTAATATCAGTTAAAACAGAAAAGGAAAAGAAGATGCATTTGATACTCATTAGCCGCCAATACAACCAAAACCAACACACAAAACCAAAAGAAAGGCAAATGCATCTCCAAACAAACATTATGATTTGAATATGGCATAGCTCACCTTGTTGAAAAGTCTAGTGTTCACCAACATATACTTTGCCTCATAGGCTTTCAATGTTTTAATGTCTTTTGAAAGCAAAACGTTACATTCTTCTTTCACAAATTTTGCATCACTACTGAGGGCCAAACTAGCAATTGCATTAGGGAGGAATGATTTCTCAAACAATCAGATTCCAAACAATCAAACTTCCAAATAGTCTTGGCAAGTTTGTAACAGGTAATATCATGAGCTTGCGTAAAGGTTTTTTCCCCCACATACTTCTTCTTCAACCATCTCATCTTGTCACTCAATTGTATCATATACTTAATTTAAATAAATACTTTAAGTTATGCATAAAAAAAATATGTACATGAAAACTTGAACTTTTAATTTAAATAAATAATTTTAAAGACAAAAAAAAATTTCATTAACAAAAAAAAATAATAAATTACAATTATATTAACTATTTATATAGTTAATAATTTATTCATGAAATCATTATTATACTATAGAAATATATGTGTAATTTTATTGTGAACCGCAATTACTTTTTCACCAATCAAATATCATTCCATACCGCTTATTTTGTATTAATCGCACTTTTCCGCAAATGTATTTTTCTGCCGCCAATACAACCAAAACCAAAACAAGATAAAACCAACACACAAAACCAAAAGAAAGGCAAATGCATCTCCAAACAGACATTATGATTTGAATATGGCAGAGCTCACCTTGTTGAGAAGTCTAGTGTTCACCAGCATATACTTTGCCTCATAGGCTTTCAATTTTTTAAAATCTTCTTCAATTTCTATGTTGTCCTTTGAAGGCACAACATTCCACTCTTTTTTCACAAATTCTGCATCACTACTGAGGGCAAAATTAGCAATGGCACTAAGGAGGAATGATTTCTCAAACAATCAGACTCCAAACAATCAAACTTCCATTTCACAAAAAAAAACAATCAAACTTCCAAATAGTCTTGGCAAGTTTGTAACAGGTAAGATCATAAGCTTGCGTAAAGGGTTTTTTCCCCCACATACTTCTTCTTCAACAATCTCATCTTGTCACTCAATTTTTTCATATACTTAATTTAAATAAATATTTTTAGTTATGCATAAAAATATGTACATGAAAACTAAAACTTTTAATTTAAATAAATAATTTTAAAAATAAATGGTTTTTTCATTAACAAAAGTAAATAATAAATTACAATTATATTAATTATTCATATAGTTACTAATTTATTTATGAAATCATTATTATACTATAGAAATATATGTGTAATTTTATTGTGAACCGCATTTACTTTTTCACCAATAAAATATCATTCCATACCTCTTATTTTGTATTAACCGTACTTTTTCTGCAAATGTAATTTTCTGCCATGCAATTCATTGGTTTATGTTACTAATATTAGCCCAAATAGAAAAGGAAAACAATATACATTTGATACTAATTAGCCGCCAATACAACCAAAACCAAAACAAGATAAAACCAACACACAAAAAACTAAAAGAATGACAAATGCATCTCCAAACAAACATTATGATTTGAATTTGGCAAAGCTCACCTTGTTGAGAAGTTTAGTATTCACCAACATATACTTTGCCTCATAGGCTTTCAATGTTTTAAAATCTTCATCAATTTCCTTCTTGTCCTTTGAAGGCACAACATTCCATTATTCTTTCACAAATTCTGCATCACTACTGAAGGCCAAATTAGCAATGGCACTAGGGAGAAATGATTTCTCAAACAATCAGACTCCAAACAATCAAATTTCCAAATAGTCTAGGCAAGTTTGTAACAGGTAAGATCATGAGCTTGCGTAAAGGTTTTTTTCCCAATTACTTTTTCTTCAATCATCTCATCTTGTCACTCAATTGCTTCATATTCTTAAACTCAAATGATATGGACTTTTGAACAAGTTTGTAAAATGCAGACTTGTCATTGAGTATTGAATGATGATCTATCATTGATTGGAGTAAGATTACTTCATCTTCTTCATTCCATTTTTTCTGAAAGTGAGTCCCCACCACCACTTTGCCACGTTTTGAAGAAGTACGGCTCTCTTCATTAGCACTTTGTCTTTGTGCTAATGAAGAAGCAGGAAGCAGAAGCAGCCACAGGAAGAGAAGAAGCAGTCACAAGAGGAAGAAGCTCTAATTTAACTTGAACTTTTAATTTAAATAAATACTTTTAAAGATAAATATTTTTTCATTAACAAAAATAAAAAATAAATTACAATTCTATTAATTATTTATATAGTTACTATTTTATTCATGAAATCATTATTATACTATAGAAATATATGTGTAATTTTATTGTGAACCGCATTTACTTTTTCACCAATCAAATATCATTTCATACCGCTTATTTTGTATTAACCGCACTTTTTCTGCAAATGTAATTTTCTGCCATGCAATTTATTGGTTTATGTTACTAATATCAGCCTAAACAGAAAAGAAAAACAAGATGCATTTGATACTAATTAGCCGTCAATACAACCGAAACCAAAACAAGATAAAACCAACACACAAAACCAAAAGAAAGGTAAATGCATCTCCAAACATATATTATGATTTGAATATGGCAGAGCTCACTTTGTTGAGAAGTCTAGTGTTCACCAACATATATTTTGCCTCATAGGCTTTCAATGTTTTAAAATCTTCTTTAATTTCCTTCTTGTCCTTTGAAGGCACAACCTTCCATTCTTCTTTCACAAATTATGCATCACTACTTTGGCCAAATTAGCAATGACACTAGGGAGGAATGATTTCTCAAACAATCAGACTTCAAACAATCAAACTTCCAAATAGTCTAGGCAAGTTTGTAACAGGTAAGATAATGAGCTTGCGTAAAGGTTTTTTTCCCCAATTACTTTTTCTTCAACCATCTCATCTTGTCACTCAGTTGCTTCATAGTCTTAAACTCAAATAATATGGACTTTTGAACAAGTTTGTAAAATGCAGACTTGTCATTGAGTATTGAATGATGATCTATCATTAATTGGAGTAAGATTACTTCATCTTCTTCACTCCATTTTTTCCGAAAGTGAGTCTCCACCACCACTTTGCCACGTTTTGAACGAGTACGGCTCTTTTCATTAGCACTTTGTCTTTGTCTCTTCTTCCTTGAGGAAGCAGGAAGCAGAAGCAGCCACAGGAAGAGAAGAAGCAGTCACAAGAGGAAGAAGCTCTAATTTAACTTGAACTTTTAATTTAAATAAATACTTTTAAAGATAAATTTTTTTTCATTAACAAAAATAAAAAATAAATTACAATTATATTAATTATTTATATAGTTACTATCTTATTCATAAAATTATTATTATACTATAGAAATATATGTGTAATTTTATTGTGAACCGCATTTACCTTTTCACCAATCAAATATCATTTCATACCGCTTATTTTGTATTAACCGCACTTTTTCTGCAAATGTAATTTTCTGCCATGCAATTCATTGGTTTATGTTATTAATATTAGTCTAAACAGAAAAGGAAAACAAGATGCATTTGATACTAATTAGCCGCGAATACAACCAAAACCAAAACAAGATAAAACCAACACACAAAACCAAAAGAAAGGCAAATGCATCTCCAAACATTTATTATGATTTGAATATGGCAGAGCTTACTTTGTTGAGAAGTCTAGTGTTCACCAACATATATTTTGCCTCATAGGCTTTCAATGTTTTAAAATCTTCTTTAATTTCCTTCTTGTCCCTTGAAGGCACAATCTTCCATTCTTCTTTAACAAATTATGCATCACTACTGAGGGCCAAATTAGCAATGACACTAGGGAGGATTGATTTCTCAAACAATCAGACTCCAAACAATCAAACTTCCAAATAGTCTAGGCAAGTTTGTAACAGGTAAGATCATGAGCTTGCGTAAAGGTTTTTTTCCCAATTACTTTTTCTTCAATCATCTCATCTTGTCACTCAATTGCTTCATATTCTTAAACTCAAATGATATGGACTTTTGAACAAGTTTGTAAAATGCAGACTTGTCATTGAGTATTGAATGATGATCTATCATTGATTGGAGTAAGATTACTTCATCTTCTTCATTCCATTTTTTCTGAAAGTGAGTCCCCACCACCACTTTGCCACGTTTTGAAGAAGTACGGCTCTATTCATTAGCACTTTGTCTTTGTGCTAATGAAGAAGCAGGAAGCAGAAGCAGCCACAGGAAGAGAAGAAGCAGTCACAAGAGGAAGAAGCTCTAATTTAACTTGAACTTTTAATTTAAATAAATACTTTTAAAGATAAATATTTTTTTCATTAACAAAAATAAAAAATAAATTACAATTATATTAATTATTTATATAGTTACTATTTTATTCATGAAATTATTATTATACTATAGAAATATATGTGTAATTTTATTGTGAACCGCATTTACTTTTTCACCAATCAAATATCATTTCATACCGCTTATTTTGTATTAACCGCACTTTTTCTGCAAATGTAATTTTCTGCCATGCAATTTATTGGTTTATGTTACTAATATCAGCCTAAACAGAAAAGAAAAACAAGATGCATTTGATACTAATTAGCCGTCAATACAACCGAAACCAAAACAAGATAAAACCAACACACAAAACCAAAAGAAAGGTAAATGCATCTCCAAACATATATTATGATTTGAATATGGCAGAGCTCACTTTGTTGAGAAGTCTAGTGTTCACCAACATATATTTTGCCTCATAGGCTTTCAATGTTTTAAAATCTTCTTTAATTTCCTTCTTGTCCTTTGAAGGCACAACCTTCCATTCTTCTTTCACAAATTATGCATCACTACTTTGGCCAAATTAGCAATGGCACTAGGGAGGAATGATTTCTCAAACAATCAGACTTCAAACAATCAAACTTCCAAATAGTCTAGGCAAGTTTGTAACAGGTAAGATAATGAGCTTGCGTAAAGGTTTTTTTCCCCAATTACTTTTTCTTCAACCATCTCATCTTGTCACTCAGTTGCTTCATAGTCTTAAACTCAAATAATATGGACTTTTGAACAAGTTTGTAAAATGCAGACTTGTCATTGAGTATTGAATGATGATCTATCATTAATTGGAGTAAGATTACTTCATCTTCTTCACTCCATTTTTTCCGAAAGTGAGTCCCCACCTCCACTTTGCCACGTTTTGACGAAGTACGGCTCTCTTCATTAGCACTTTGTCTTTGTCTCTTCTTCCTTGAGGAAGCAGGAAGCAGAAGCAGCCACAGGAAGAGAAGAAGCAGTCACAAGAGGAAGAAGCTCTAATTTAACTTGAACTTTTAATTTAAATAAATACTTTTAAAGATAAATATTTTTTCATTAACAAAAATAAAAAATAAATTACAATTATATTAATTATTTATATAGTTACTATTTTATTCATGAAATCATTATTATACTATAGAAATATATGTGTAATTTTATTGTGAACCGCATTTAATTTTTCACCAATTCATACCGCTTATTTTATTAACTGCACTTTTTCTGCAAATGTAATTTTCAGCCATGCAATTCATTGGTTTATGTTACTAATATTAGTCCAAACAGAAAATGAAAACAAGATGCATTTGATACTAACTAGCCGCCAATACAACCAAAACCAAAACAAGATAAAACCAACACACAAAACCAAAAGAAAGGCAAATGCATCTCCAAACATTTATTATGATTTGAATATGGCAGAGCTCACTTTGTTGAGAAGTCTAGTGTTCACCAACATATATTTTGCCTCATAGGCTTTCAATGTTTTAAAATCTTCTTTAATTTCCTTCTTGTCCCTTGAAGGCACAATCTTCCATTCTTCTTTAACAAATTATGCATCACTACTGAGGGCCAAATTAGCAATGACACTAGGGAGGATTGATTTCTCAAACAATCAGACTCCAAACAATCAAACTTCCAAATAGTCTAGGCAAGTTTGTAACAGGTAAGATCATGAGCTTGCGTAAAGGTTTTTTTCCCAATTACTTTTTCTTCAATCATCTCATCTTGTCACTCAATTGCTTCATATTCTTAAACTCAAATGATATGGACTTTTGAACAAGTTTGTAAAATGCAGACTTGTCATTGAGTATTGAATGATGATCTATCATTGATTGGAGTAAGATTACTTCATCTTCTTCATTCCATTTTTTCTGAAAGTGAGTCCCCACCACCACTTTGCCACGTTTTGAAGAAGTACGGCTCTCTTCATTAGCACTTTGTCTTTGTGCTAATGAAGAAGCAGGAAGCAGCCACATGAAGAGAAGAAGCAGTCATAAGAGGAAGAAGCTCTAATTTAACTTGAACTTTTAATTTAAATAAATACTTTTAAAGATAAATATTTTTTCATTAACAAAAATAAAAAATAAATTACAATTCTATTAATTATTTATATAGTTACTATTTTATTCATGAAATCATTATTATACTATAGAAATATATGTGTAATTTTATTGTGAACCGCATTTACTTTTTCACCAATCAAATATCATTTCATACCGCTTATTTTGTATTAACCGCACTTTTTCTGCAAATGTAATTTTCTGCCATGCAATTTATTGGTTTATGTTACTAATATCAGCCTAAACAGAAAAGGAAAACAAGATGCATTTGATACTAATTAGCCATCAATACAACCGAAACCAAAACAAGATAAAACTAACACACAAAACAAAAAAGAAAGGCAAATGCATCTCCAAACATATATTATGATTTGAATATGGCAGAGCTCACTTTGTTGAGAAGTCTAGTGTTCACCAACATATATTTTGCCTCATAGGCTTTCAATGTTTTAAAATCTTCTTTAATTTCCTTCTTGTCCTTTGAAGGCACAACCTTCCATTCTTCTTTCACAAATTATGCATCACTACTTTGGCCAAATTAGCAATGGCACTAGGGAGGAATGATTTCTCAAACAATCAGACTTCAAACAATCAAACTTCCAAATAGTCTAGGCAAGTTTGTAACAGGTAAGATAATGAGCTTGCGTAAAGGTTTTTTTCCCCAATTACTTTTTCTTCAACCATCTCATCTTGTCACTCAGTTGCTTCATAGTCTTAAACTCAAATAATATGGACTTTTGAACAAGTTTGTAAAATGCAGACTTGTCATTGAGTATTGAATGATGATCTATCATTAATTGGAGTAAGATTACTTCATAGAACACTCCATTTTTTCCGAAAGTGAGTCTCCACCACCACTTTGCCACGTTTTGAAGAAGTACAGCTCTCTTCATTAGCACTTTGTCTTTGTCTCTTCTTCGTTGAGGAAGCAAGAAGCAGAAGCAGCCACAGGAAGAGAAGAAGCAGTCACAAGAGGAAGAAGCTCTAATTTAACTTGAACTTTTAATTGAAATAAATACTTTTAAAGATAAATATTTTTTTCATTAACAAAAATAAAAAATAAATTACAATTATATTAATTATTTATATAGTTACTATTTTATTCATGAAATTATTATTATACTATAGAAATATATGTGTAATTTTATTGTGAACCGCATTTACTTTTTCACCAATCAAATATCATTTCATACCGCTTATTTTGTATTAACCGCACTTTTTCTGCAAATGTAATTTTCTGCCATGCAATTCATTGGTTTATGTTACTAATATTAGTTCAAACAGAAAAGAAAAACAAGATGCATTTGATACTAATTAGCTGCCAATACAACCAAAACCAAAACAAGATAAAACCAACACACAAAACCAAAAGAAAAGCAAATGCATCTCCAAATATTTATTATGATTTGAATATGGCAGAGCTTACTTTGTTGAGAAGTCTAAGGTTCACCAACATATATTTTGCCTCATAGGCTTTCAATGTTTTAAAATCTTCTTTAATTTCCTTCTTGTCCCTTGAAGGCACAATCTTCCATTCTTCTTTTACAAATTATGCATCACTATTGAGGGCCAAATTAGCAATGACACTAGGGAGGAATGATTTCTCAAACAATCAAACTTCCAAATTGTTTAGGCAAGTTTGTAATAGGTAAGATCATGAGCTTGCGTAAATATTTTTTTTCCCAATTACTTTTTCTCCAACCATCTCATCTTGTCACTCAATTGCTTCATATTCTTAAACTCAAATGATATGGACTTTTGAACAAGTTTGTAAAATGCAGACTTGTCATTGAGTATTGAATGATGATCTATCATTGATTGGAGTAAGATTACTTCATCTTCTTCACTCCATTTTTTCTGAAAATGAGTCCCCACCACCACTTTGCCACATTTTGAAGAAGTACGGCTCTCTTCATTAGCATTTTGTCTTTCTCTCTTCTTCCTTGAGGAAGCAGGAAGCAGAAGCAGCCACAGGAAGAGAAGAAGCAGTCAAAAGAGGAAGAAGCTCTAATTTAACTTGAACTTTTAATTTAAATAAATACATTTAAAGATAAATATTTTTTTCATTAACAAAAATAAAAAATAAATTACAATTATAATAATTACTTATATAGTTACTATTTTATTCATGATATCATTATTATACTATAGAAATATATGTGTAATTTTATTGTGAACCGCATTTACTTTTTCACCAATCAAATATCATTTCATACCGCTTATTTTGTAATTTGTATTAACCGCACTTTTTCTGCAAATGTAATTTTCTGCCATGTAATTCATTGGTTTATGTTACTAATATCAGCCCAAACAGAAAAGGAAAACAAGATGCATTTGATACTAATTAGCCGTCAATACAACCAAAACCAAAACAAAATAAAACCAACACACAAAACTAAAAGAAAGGCAAATGCATCTCCAAACATATATTATTATTTGAATATGACAGAGCTCACTTTGTTGAGAAGTCTAGTGTTCACCAACATATATTTTGCCTCATAGGCTTTCAATGTTTTAAAATCTTCTTTAATTTCTTTCTTGTCCTTTGAAGGCACAACCTTCCATTCTTCTTTCACAAATTATACATCACTACTGAGGGCCAAATTAGCAATGACAATAGGGAGGAATGATTACTCAAACAATCAGACTCCAAACAATCAAACTTCCAAATAGTCTAGGCAAGTTTGTAACAGGTAAGATCATGAGCTTGCGTAAAGATTTTTTTCCCCAATTACTTTTTCTTCAACCATCTCATCTTGTCACTCAATTGCTTCATATTCTTAAACTCAAATGATATGGACTTTTGAACACGTTTGTAAAATGCAGACTTGTCATTGAGTATTGAATGATGATCTATCATTGATTGGAGTAAGATTACTTCATCTTCTTCATTCCATTTTTTTCTGAAAGTGAGTCCCCACCACCACTTTGCCACGTTTTGAAGAAGTACGGCTCTCTTCATTAGCACTTTGTCTTTGTCTCTTCTTCCTTGAGGAAGCAGGAAGCAGAAGCAGCGACATGAAGAGAAGAAGCAGTCACAAGAGAAAGAAGCTCTTGGATTCTTGAAGCAGACTCGGCATTCTAGGATTCTTCAGACTCGGATTCAGATCCACTCTTACTGCTCGCCGATGAAGAAGCTTGTTGTGGAGGTTTCATAGCTTCTGGAACCACAACCGGAGGAGCAGATGTTCCTCTTTCTTCTTCAAAGTCGGCATTCTTGGATTCTTCACACTCGGATTCAGTTCCATTCTTAATGCTCGCCGATGAAGAAGCTTGTTGTGGAGGTTTCATAGGTTTTGGAACCACAATCGGAGGAGCAGATATTTCTCTTCAGATTCGTCGGACCCGGACCCATCATCTTCATCAGAGGAAGCTTCCTCATCGGAGCCAGCTTCATCCTTGCTGGAAGATTCTTCTTCGGCATCTGGAACCGATGCCAATTCCTCCCTCTGTTTCTGCAACGCCAATTCTTCCTCCCTCTGTTTCTTCAACGCCAATTCCTGATTATCCTTTGCCATGATCCTGAGAGAGATATCAAGAGAGCCGAGAGATAGAAAACTTTTTGGAATTGATTTTACTTTTTAAGGTTTATGCAATAGAATGAGAAGTCTGGTTGGGTGACATGGTTTATCTAAACCACAAATAAACCAACTAATATATCACACTAATAATTAAAAAATTTCACCATTTAAAGTGATGCACCTCAATAAAATTTATAGATTCTATCTTTTTCAAAAAAGTTATGCACAATTAACCCACTTTGAATCGCTTCTGAAAATTTGCGGTTGAATCTGATTGTGAAACATGAAATCAACCACTTGAATGAAGCAAAAAAGGGTGTTCAAGTGTTCTGTACAACTTTAACAAACAAAAGCTTCAAAAGCTTCTACTGAGAGATGACTAATATACAAGAGTACGAAAGAAGTTTCCAAACAAGTTTCTCTCTCTCTCTGCGTATAAAGGGTAGTAAGTGACCCTCATTTGCTTCTTGTTATCGGTTTTTGTATGATTTGACTTTGGATGGTATCTTCAGTTTGTATTGTATAAGTTGATGAGCTTCAGCGACCCCCATTCTCAAAGCTCGATAGTCGTGAGTCTGATAAAACACTAAATAGTTGTGTGTCTACAAATAACTGCA
>NC_025699.1:29296527-29297708 GCF_000633955.1 Camelina sativa
GAGCTGTAAGTTATCTGGATTTCAGTGAGAATATCAAAATCTGATGCCAAGATCATGCCTACGATTTCGTACCTTAATGAAGGGTCGGTCTCTACCAGGAAATGAATCAATAAAACTGTCCTTTAGGAGTAGAGAAACCTGCGAAAGAAAGTTTCAGATTGTTTGTTAGATATAGAGAGGAAGTAGTTCTTGTCACGCTTTTTGCGGAGAAGTCGCTATATAAGTAAGTACCCTATCGCTATTAGATTGAACACTTGTTATGGTGTGAGAGTGTAAATCTGAGCAAAGAGACTCCATGTAATCTCTCATTACGCTCAAGAATTTGGTCGCGGCTTCTGCCTGGGAATCAGACAGTCATATGAAATCGGGTTAAGAAATTTCAAGTTTTGGTACACAATTTTAGGCCATGCATTGGTAAACTACTTACTTGCACTTCATTGCATTTATAAACCGGGTGTCTTCTAGCGTTCGAGCTCTGATGAGCCAGTGTGGCATGGAGTGGAGCCAACTGAGCCAAAAGTTCTCTACACTGAGGCAATGCTGGCATGTTACATATTTTCACCTGGACAAACATTAGTAAACGTTACATCTCTTGAGACTGTAGATATGATCGACGGTTTCGGGTACTGAACAGAAAAGAAAGAAATGAAAGAACTTTGGCCACCAAACCTGATTATTGAGGATGTTAACTAGAATAAGATTAGACGTCTTGACCTTCCAATCAATAGGTTTACTGTGTATACCGACCTGCCAGGTGGTGCAAACGCAGACCATGTGAGCAACAAGAAACATACATAGTTCATGACTGACGCACGATGCACCATGGAATAGATTCGGGGGTTTTATGGTGTTTATTATATAGACTGATGAACATTCAACTCCTCAGAATAAGGAATCATCTAGCTTTTAAAGACATCGCACAAGTTACTTTATATATGGAGTATAAACTTACAAGGAAGGGAACTGGTGCCTCGAGGAAATCAAACATCCTTCCAGGCAGAACCTGAAGACAAACATAGAGAAGTTACGACAAGAAAACTACAATTTGATTGGTCAATTGTTTTTCTAGTGATGTCATGCTTACCGGAAGCAATAAACTCTGCCACTGAAATGGCCGAATCATTGGGACAAGAGACAGTACTATTGCTGACAAAACACCCTGCAATAGTTGTCAGTCAGTT
>NC_025699.1:29298271-29312147 GCF_000633955.1 Camelina sativa
TTCGGGTACTGAACAGAAAAGAAAGAAATGAAAGAACTTTGGCCACCAAACCTGATTATTGAGGATGTTAACTAGAATAAGATTAGACGTCTTGACCTTCCAATCAATAGGTTTACTGTGTATACCGACCTGCCAAGTGGTGCAAACGCAGACCATGTGAGCAACAAGAAACATACATAGTTCATGATTGAAGAAACATGGACTAGATTCGGGGTTTTTTATGGTGTTTATTATATAGACTGATGACCATTCAACTCCTCAGAATAAGGAATCATCTAGCTTTTAACGACATCGCACAGGTTACTTTATATGGAGTATAAACTTACAAGGAAGGGAACTGGTGCCTCGAGGAAATCAAACATCCTTCCAGGCAGAACCTGAAGACAAACATAGAGAAGTTACGACAAGAAAGCTACAATTTGATTGGTCAATTGTTTTTCTAGTGATGTCATGCTTACCGGAAGCAATAAACTCTGCCACTGAAATGGCCGAATCATTGGGACAAGAGACAGTACTATTGCTGACAAAACACCCTGCAATAGTTGTCAGTCAGTTTAAGTGACCATTTCCATTCGAATACCGATCAGAGCATAGATTTAACTAACCAGATTCGGGCAGATTACAACAACTTGCTTCTCTAATAATACTCCAGCAAGCAGTGACATAATCTGGAAGGAAGAATATACTTTTTAACTACAGATAAATATTACCAGCACAAAAAAAAGAGAGATGGACACCAACGCAAAACAGTAGGATTTTAGCGATAGGTTGTTCTAAAAGAGACAGTGAAGAACCAAAAGAAAAGATTGGATTCTAAGAAGAGGCCATACAGTTTCAAGAGAGAGAACACGACAAACTGTTGCTGTTGTCCACATTGAGAGACCCATAGCCTCCTCAGCAGCTGTCAACCTTGCATTTATCTTTGGCAAAAGAAGAAGAAGAAGAAGAAAAGTGGTTGAGATGAGACTATAAACTAGAGACAAGACTACACAAGGATATTTTCCGAAATCAAATATACCTCGGAAGCATCAGAAGAGCAAATATATTCTTCTGACAAACCTAGAGATGAAACTGGAGGACGGGTATACGCGATGGACTGTAAATGTTCCAGTGGATGGAAAACTACTTCACTTCCACGGGAAGGAATAGCCAGTGAATGGTAGCCGCAAACTAACTGTAACGCATCATTGTTGTGTTCCTATCAAGAGGTGAGATACCATATAACAGTATATGAGAACCGTGAAGAAGAGATGATAGAGCAACTAAATATGGTGAAGCTACTAGTGGTCTCCTTACCTTAGCCCATTCCAGTATCAACTCATCACCGAAATCATTTTCAAATATGTCGTCTGACAACACACTTCTAGCTGAACTGCCATATATAAAAAATGTAAATCTGAAATTATACTTGAAATGTAAATGAACTGCAATAAACTGAATCATAACGTTATAAAAAAAAGCAACCACATTACTTGACAAGATTTCCGTAGATAAGGAGTGGTTAGATCAATTTGTGTTAACTTACCTGTACACAGACTCACAGCTTTCATGACGCTCTATTGGTTGGGTCCTAGGATCAACACATGTAACCTCTGGAGAAGTGTGGCCATTCTCATAGCTTTGGGACGTTCTTTCAGGGGTACTCACCAAGTGGTTCTCAAATACTTCAGAAGAATTATCATCGTAACAATGGAAAACTTTTCTGCCATCTCTTTCTATTTCCTTGATCTGGCTTACATCTGAAGCATCACTGGTGACAACACTATCTGGAGATTGAGGTTCTGCAAAGTTCGAAAGCTCACTATCAGATATCAATCCAGCAGCAGCGGCCGTGAGTGCCATGACTCCCTCAACAGGTATTGCAGAAGCCATCCAATCATCAGGGTTGCTACGAGGCGAAGAGACACGGCCATCGATTTGATCATTCGTCCTCGACATTGGTGGACGATAGCATGCAGCAGCAAGAGACATCTCACTGACAAATTCGGTTATCCGTTTTAGCCGCTCCTGTGCTATCATACTGCATCAACATGTGAATGACCTTCAGCATAAGCTTCTCGGTCTTTGGTTGATGCAAGGAAAAGCCAGTAACTACAAAGAGCGAGGGCATCTTAAGTTACCTGTTTAACATCTCAAAGTGTAGTTCAAAAAAAGGAACTCTGGTGAGCAAGCAATAGCATCGAGGTGCAGAAACCAAAAAACGACTGCCTCCTCCAGATGAATGCAAGGGTGATGCAGTGCTTAATACACCAGGGGGTCTCTGAACAATCTCAGAGACATGTAAGCAAACACCATACAATGTCGCATCATCTGCTACCTGACAGAGAATTTGATTGTCTCATGTTACATACATGACTGGTGGATGTCCGACACTAAATAATTTAGAGAGGCACAAAGAAAATATAGATTACCTTGAACGAAAATATGAACGATGAATCATCTGTGCCTAAATGTTCCTGCAGTGAACTCAAAAAGCATGATATGTAAACCTATATTCCAACTAACATAGATGAACTACAGAAGCTCATATACAGATATTTTATTGAGAACAATTTTCAGACCTTTCCATACACGAGCTCATTTAGATCACTGAGAGATGGGGTCCTCTCCAAAAGCCGTGCCTGTTAAGAAAAATCACGTTTTAACAGTCTTAGTTGCTGCTGCATACATCACAGAATAACCCAATGATACCAACTAACATGATGAATATTATAACCAGTAGTACGAATCAGTTCTATGTAAATTCTCTAATTAACTGACATGGCTCATAACTAATAATACACGGAAGAACATTACAATATATAAAGACGCACACCATACATATCATACCTTGACACCACCAGGGAAACAGAAAGTTGCTAGATCCTTTGGACGCATTACCACCTTCTTCCCAGGAGGGTATTTAAAAAGAATCTGTGCATTGAATGAAAGTTGATAAAGAGAAGAAAGAAACCAACTAAATCTGCCATGAAGCAGAACAGACGCATATAACTATAAGAAAGAATGTACTAAGAAGAAATGAAAGAGTGGCAAATATAGTATACAACGAGACAAAAAAAAAAAACAGAATACATGTCTCATGTTACATCTCTAAGCATGCCAAAACTATGTGAAGTCAAAGAAAAAACCAAGGTAACACAAACCTGAGGCTCCAATATTGGAAACTGAGGCCCACGGTGACGGAGTATCCTGTAGTCTGCCACTTCATACCTTGACATCTCCATCTCCCATTTCTTTCTTCTACGGAAAGCCTCTTCCACGGGCTTCAAATTCGCTTCCGGATGAAGCCCCACGATGATAAAATGTTCAAATAGTGACGTTGGCTCCTTTACTTTTCCTTGATCCTAGAGTATTTAACAAATGGAAAATATTGGTTAGCTAATATTCTATGCAAAGACCAGAATCGTTAGACGATTAAGGAAGTAGCCAAAAATGTGTTTAAAAGGTTTGACATGACAGCCAAGAGAGAATGAATACCAGAGCTTTAGAAGAGTGAAGTTGGTACCACTGTCTTTTTTGGTTAGCTAAGACCTCAGGATTGAAAGTGGGACGGTTATCCTCACGTAGATTGCTGACCCCACGCCAAGCCTTTTGCATCTGTGTTTTCAATCTCTGGAAACTGTTGGTGCGCCTGTGTCCAGGAGTCCCAATCTCACTTTGGCTGCGCCTATGTCCTTGTGTAGGTGACTGCGGTAAGACAGGTCCATTGAAGTATACGTTTTGATATTGCTCTCCAGCTGCTTTAACAGCATCCTCAGTACATGGGGAAGAGGAGTCCTGCTCTCCTGTAACTTCTCTCATTTCCATCTTCCTAATACTTGTGTCATTAAGTGGTACCTCGCATCTTGGACTCTGCGGTTCATCATCGTTTTCCCTCAGCACCAAACTCGAGTTATCATCACTGTTGTTGCTTTCCAACAATATGTTCTCATCCTTATTATCACATCTATTACCTATTCCTGCAGCTTCTTCGGTTTCACCCACCTTGAGATGAAGGAGTTCATCTGCTTTAGCTTGACCATTTGCCACTTCTGCATCCACTTCTTTAATCTCTCTACTAGGAGTAGCATTGTCATCCCTCTCAGGTGAACCTGAACCAGAATCTTCTTCATCTTGTTCTCTATTTACCTTTTCCGAAGACTCATACTGCTTAAAAGACTCATGTCCGTTGTCATCATTCTGAACGCTCTCAGATGAGCAACACTCAGCATTTTCTCCATCTATTTCACTCGTTACAGGACTGCCCTCAACATCTATTTCCTCCATAACCTGTCTTTCACTCCTCGGGGTACCCACCACGTCTACTTCATCATCTTTCAAAAACAAACCTTCCTTAACCATGTCCAACGTGTTGTGGTCATCCCTGCTAGTCAATGTTCTCCAACCATCATCACCATCCCTAAAATCTTCTTCCACCACATCCGTGTTCTTCGGGTATCCTACTACTCTATTTCTTCTATCTCCCCGATGAACAGCCAACACGTCTCCCTGCAGCATATCCGCCTGCTTCATACAGCAATTGTCTCCCTCCCTCCCTCACACAACATGACCAAATTCAATCACTACCCCCATAATTTCTCCTATAACATCAAAGTATCAAACAAACTAATCAGACAAGTTTTTAAAACTTACAAATCAAAAAAAAGAAAAAGAAAGATGAATCGCAATTTCTCCTGTGAGAGAACCTATTGGAACTTGAACAATCTTACGATCTCAATAAACCAATCCTAATATATAACGAAACCCTAATTTTCCAGAAGAGTTGAAAAGTATCAACTTCAAAAAAACGAATTCAAGGTTCCAGCTATATGTGACAATTAATAATAAATAAATAAATAAAAACTTCGAATCCTCAAAATTAAATACCTACAAATCCTCCAGCAAAATCAAAGCTCCTCCTGGGGAATAATTAATTGAGGATTCAAACAAAGAAAAATCCAAAAAAGAAAAAGAAAAGAGAACTTGTAACGGAAGCTTGGATTATGGAGGGAACGAAATGAATGCGAAGATTAGATTAGAGAGAGAGAATAGAAAGAGATTACAAAAACCAAACAAAAAACAACAAAAGTGGAAATTGTAATCTTTCTTTCTTTTTTTTTCAATTTTTTTTTTTTGGTTGAGGAGGGACGAAAAAGACAGATAAAAAAAGTTTGTACTAAAAATAGAACTTTTTACGAAAAAGGGGAGGAGGAGAGGTTATACTTGAGACCAGGAGAAGAAGAAGAGACACAGCTCATCTTCTTTTCTTTCATTTGTCTTCTTCTTCTTTTTTAACCCTCCGTCCTCCCTCACGTTTTTTTGTTTCCTTTAACTCTACTAAACGTGGCCTTCATGTTTTATATGAACACCCCCAAATTTGTTGATTTATTTGACTTGTTTTTATCTAATTTAAACCTCATTACCACTACGGAAAAAGCAATTATCCAATCCAATCCTGCATTCCTATGCCGACATCTGAATCATTTTTTTTCTTCTTTTGCCAAAATGTAGAACATAATGAAAATCTATAATTTTCTTTTAATATAAGAAATTCTAGCTACTAACACAAACTCAATAATTACATTTCTAGATAGGTTGATCACAATTCACAACTAATACCTAAAACTAAAATGATTTTGATCTAATATTCTTTTTTGCTTATGACCAAATCTACTCTTTTTTTTTGTTATGACCATATCTACATTTCAGAAAACTAAAAAAGTTTGATCACTTTGCTTTTAGAGCAATTATATTGTGTGTTGTTAATTATATCAGTAGGCGTAAAATCAATTGCTCTTGGTTTAACATTTATAAACATGAATTGGAGAACCAGCATCACTTAAATGTTCTTATGTTAATAGTTTGTAATGATTGTATTTATATTTTTTCAAATAAAATATATACTGTTTATAATGCTATAGCAACTAATTTACTACCAAAAAACTGTTATAATTAAAAGTTTGGTCACCAATTTGTAAAAGAACTAAAAGTTAGAGGTGCTTTATTGTAAAACGTTGAAACATGGAATTGACTTTGAACGTGCGGTAGCGCTTTACCGAACCCAGTTGAAGTTGAATGAATAAGACAGAGAGAGATACATTGGTTTAGTTTAGATGTCTCCCTCACGCGCTACATTCTTCCTTTCAATCTCAGCCGTTGGATTTGACTGTTACGAGAGATTCCTTTTGACCAACATAAAGAAAGACAGAAAGATCATGATGAGTCATGAAGGTTGATTTTTTTTCTTCAATGCAATAAATTTCATTATTTAATTATATCTCATAAATGTAGTAAGAGGGTTTGACTTGTTCAAACATAGCGTTTAGTTAGTAGCAGGATAACCAAAATGAAAAATTCAACAAAATTGTCAATGTTTCCATCTTCATGTAAAACAAAAAAGAAAATATGCAGATTAGAAGGTGCACATAACACGCTAAACGGTGAGTATATAATTCATTATAAGGAGATGCGGAAGCTGAGGCGCCATTTATACAGGCCCGGCTCAAGTTGTTGTTGGACATGATGCAAAAAAAAAAAAAATTGATGTTTTTAAGGTGTTAATTGTAGATTTCATAAATTTAGAATCATTTTTATCAAAAATATTAAACTTTGAGGGCTCAAAGCCTTCTAAATTTTTTTTTTTAAAATAAAACCTGGTGCAAAAGCACCGCTTGCACCGCATCAACGCCGGCACTGCATTTATACTGTGAAGATGGCTTAGGTCGCACATGCTCTTTCCCACCACTTTTGGTCTTGGAATTTGTGTATTTCGTACATAAATACTCTTGATCCTTTTTTGTTTAACTCCGTATTACACTACAAATCATATACTCCCTCCGGTTTTGTTTACTTGACGTTCTAGGAATTTTCGCGTGGATTAAGAAAGTTGGTATATTGACAGAGCATGTGCGACCTAAGCCATCTTCACAGTATAAATTATCAATTTCGTTGGGCTTTTTGTAAGCCCAAATATAACTTTTCTAAATCTAAATGATCAAAGCCTCTTTGAACTTTTTTCCTTAGTCGTCTTCTACGTAGACTATCGGATTTCTGCGCTTTTTTCTCCACCATGAGCTCCTTCAACAATGGACTGCAACAATCTTCAGTCCTTTCTCCTTCTAAAACCCTAATCTGTTAAATTTCAAATCGTTTTTTCTCCTTCTAAAACATAAATCGGCCTCTCTCCTCGGATCCAAACCCTTGACGTCTCCGTCTCGCTGATCTTTTTGCTAGATTCAAGCTTCGAAGCGGTTGTTTTTGATGATTTTTGTGTGTGTGTGTAGTGATTTATAGGTGGGGATAGAATTGAATTGTAAGGTTTTTTTTTTTTGATGATTTTTGTGTGTGTAGTTTTAATTCAAAGCCCTTTTTAATCATCTTCTCCGTCTCCAAAAAGAAATCAGAACCAAGAAACATCTCTCTGAGGTACAATCTTTGTTTTAGAGTAGGAATCTTTCTTAACTTCCTCCTTCCTGATTGAAATTTCGTGTCACCATTATCTTACTATGCTCCACATTGAATTAGGGAGCTTGGCCTTTGTTGGACGATATACTTGAAATTCCACCGTTTGGTTTCCTTGATATATCTTGCTGCAGAAAGTTATATCATCATTAACTGACCTATAAAACCTTCAAAGTGGTAAATTTACATGTGTTATGTCTTAACACACTTTTTGTGTTGCTCTTTTCCTCTTTGATGCCAAGATAGATGGACACATCGTCAAGAATTTCAAAGATGCGGAATCATGAGCGTGAGAGGCTTCGTGGTCCTCCTTGGTTAAAAGTATGATTTCTGTTTTCTTAAACTTCCTGTAACTTAGTGAATGAGATAGGCTGATTCTTACTACTGCTCACACTTTAGTGATCCAAGGTCTGATAGTATTGTTTTGAATATTGAATTAGACAGTGCAAGCGGCACTTCTTAGCTGCTCATATGCAGTGCTTGACTACGCCCAAACCGGTCTGATTGCAGCAGTTTTTATCTTTAAAGTAAGTATCCACAAATATTTTCAGTATATGGTTCTTCTCTTATTATACTGTCTGAAAGCTTCCAGCACATTCTGAAGAAGAATCCTTTGGAAATAGTCCTAAGCATAGATTACATAAGTTGGATTTTGTATGCTACAGCCACAGCGTTAAGCCATAAAGCCAATTGCTATATTTTTGGTGTCTTTGTCTCTCGGTATATTTTTCATCGCATCTATAAAATAGTTGAACCTTTTCATTCATATTCGTGTGTTTTGTTTTTTTTAGATGATGGAATGGTGGTATCAATCAGCTGAAGAGAGATTATCTGCTCCAACAGTGTACCCTCCACCTGGACTCCTCCAGCCCCAACGGTAATCAATCAGTTCGTAGGCATTACTGAAACTAATGTAGACTTCTTTCACTCAATCAACTAAGTGCTTTTTGGTTATTTTCTAACAGATGGCCAAAGAAGGAATCCCTCTACCTCCCAACAGATCCCTCTGCGCGCTGTGCTTGCAAAAACGTGCAAATCCATCAGTTGTCACGGTCTCTGGATTTGTTTTCTGCTACTCATGTGTATTTAAGTATGTTACAAAGGTAAGTTCTCCGAATCATTTCTCTATATTCCCAAAACCCAACCTCGGTATAAGCTTATATCCGTCTTTTGTGGTAATCACACAGTACAAGCGATGTCCGGTGACATTGATACCGGCCAGCGTGGATCAGATTAGGAGGCTGTTTCATGACACTTAGGACCCATCTATTTAATGGTTTTAAGCCAAATTGTGAGAGTCTGAGCCGAAAGAGTTATAAATTGCCAAATATATATATGGATAAGCTTTCATGTAGAGCTCATCAAGTTTGGGATCAAGTGCTTGATAGAAGCTCTTCTCGACACATTGAGTTTTGTCATGTCTGCTTAGTCTTAACATTTGCTGTTTGTTTTGTCTAAACCTAGGAAGATAGAAGTTCTTTCGAACATTGAGTTCTTTTTTGAGTTCTTATTCTATATATAGAAGCATTTTGATACACAATGAGTTTCATTTATGTTTATAGAGTTTCATTTATTCATGTCTGTCTTCCAGTCGGTTCTCATATGATCCATATAATTGTTTCATCTGGTTATTGAGATGAAGTAGAACTAACGTTTCTACAGCGGCCGGTGTTTACAAGAAGCAAATCGGAGCCGGCGAGTATCGGGCGAGAAGAATGTGGTGTTGCTTCCAAATAAAGAAGAGGGTAAAGTTTAGTTCTCTCTCTCACGTGATTGACTTTTTAGTCAATTTCACAAATTAAANTTTAATGGTTTTAAGCCAAATTGTGAGAGTCTGAGCCGGAAGAGTTATAAATTGCCAAATATATTTATGGATAAGCTTTCATGTAGAGCTCATCAAGTTTGGGATCAAGTGCTTGATAGAAGCTCTTCTCGACACATTGAGTTCAGTTTTGCTTTTGTCATGTCTGCGTAGTCTTAACATTTGCTGTTTGTTTTGTCTAAACCTAGGAAGATAGAAGTGCTTTCGGACATTGAGTTCTTTTTTGAGTTCTTATTCTATATATAGAAGCATTTTGATACACAATGAGTTTCATTTATGTTTATAGAGTTTCATGTCTGTCTTCCAGTCGGTTCTCATATGATCCATATAATTGTTTCATCTGGTTATTGAGATGAAGTAGAACTAACGTTTCTACAGCGGCCGGTGTTTACAAGAAGCAAATCGGAGCCGGCGAGTATCGGGCGAGAAGAATGTGGTGTTGCTTCCAAATAAAGAAGAGGGTAAAGTTTAGTTCTCTCTCACGTGATTGACTTTTTAGTCAATTTCACAAATTAAAAATAATGGTCTTTAACCGTCATTGTTAGTTTGTTACTTAAATTGACTGTGTTTAGAAGATATAAAGGCAAAAAAAATTGTAATTGTATAGTAAGATTTGTAATCCAACCACACAAATAAGTTGTATGTATATTTTGGCATTAAAAACAAAAATATTTGACAAACAACCCAAATCTTTACTTTCCTTCTTCATCCTATAAATCAAATTGGGGGAGAAACTATTACCATCAAACAATATAACAATTAAAAATTAAAAAAAACAAACTTAATCAACAAAAAAAAAACATCTCCCAGCCAGGAAATAGGAAACTCACTTAGTATCCACATTACATCATAAATTGCAATCCAAGTTGGTACAACAAAAGAGAAAACTGAAGCTGGAAACAGATGATTAATGGATGAAGAAAGAACAAAAGAAATAGAGAAACAGAGCAAAGCCAATGCGTTCACAGAAAAAAAAAAAAAAAAAAAAANAGGAAGAACAAGTAAATAATTACAGAACTAAACAAAAAAAAAACAAAAAAAACATAATAAGCAAAAATATCAAATACTAAAAAAACAATTAGGCTCATCAAATGGAATGAAATAAATTTTCGATAATTGCCTAACAGATGGCACATTTAAACCAAATGCTAAATCAGACAAAAAACTATCATATATAATTATATAGTAAAAAGAATAATATTAATGTAAATATCACTTTCATGGGAACATTTCATTTCAAATATATTTTTTAACCCCCAATTTATAATTTCAAGCTGGGGTTTCACAATCAGTGCCAACTAAGTTCATGTGATAAGAGTGCAAAAACACTAGATTCAAAAAATAAAATGTTAATTATAATATTTTATAGAATAGTATATATGTAGATTTTTAATTAATGATATATACCTCTAAGTCTACATAAAAATAAAATTAAAACTGATTAGCATGCAACCCCGCCCCCGCGCAATGCGCGGGTTCTCATCCCTAGTTATTACTAATTACTTACTAATAAAATGAGTCCATTGAGGCTCCTCAGCCTATCCACATCAGCTATTTTAAAAAGTTCTATAAAGATGCCACATAAGCAAGCATAAGGAAAGCTAATTCTCAAATCAAATTCCATGTGTATCCCCCATCTTATTACTCAAAAGTCAAAACGTGAAAGCATCGAAGCGTTATGACTTCTCAAAACCCTCCAGCCTTTAGTTACTGTTATGACTTTTCATCACTTCCAACCCTTTTTCCTTTCAATCCGAAATCAATGGTGTCCCTCCGGCCTGACAGTGCAGAGAGAAGAGACAGAGGCCAGAGAGCAACAGTTTGTACATCGCAGATCTGGGAGTCTAAGTCTACGGTTGTCTGTCACCATAGGCAAGATGTTAAACTCAAGATGTTTTCTTAACACCATAGGCATACTTAAACATGGGTATTTCCACTCCTTCTATTAGTAATGGGCCTAACTCACTCCCAAAAGCTACCTCAAAGGAGGAGGTTTGCCTCATACTATATATATTGCCCAAGGACTTAATTTTCTTCCGATGTGGGACTCTGACACCCCCCCCCCCCNCCCCCCCCCCCCTCTCACGCTCAGGATTGGATCTGTAGCATGAAGTTTGTGGGACTGGACATCCACGGGTGGTAGCCCACTTTCGAGAAGTTTGAACCTAGGCTCTGATACTATACTAGGTAATATCCCGCGCATATGCGCGGGTTGTTATATTAGTTATGTTAATTCATTTTAGGTTTTAATAATTATAATATTATGAAAATTTTCTGAGAAATTTAAAAAAAAAAAAAAATTTCGAATGCTATTTCTGAAGAATCAAATCAAAAATTTTCATCCCTTGAAATCCTGTAAATTATTATTCTCAAATTTTTGAACCCATGCAAGAACATAAACAAAACAAAGAAAATATTTAGAATGTGAGATATGGTGGATGATAATGTGAAAATAGTTATTTATAGGATTTCAAGGGATGAAAGTTACATTTCTAAAATTATTAAATAGAAGAGTTAATTATAATTTATAGTGTATTTGAATGAAAATGAATAGAAAAATAGTCAATTCATAATTTATGTAATTTCAGTTACAATTTAGTAGTAAAGTGTGAATTTAAAGTATAGATTAATGTACATTATTATATATTTATTTAATTAATAAATAAATATAATTCTTTTAGAAATTAAATGCTAAATGAACCAATAAGGAGAGAGTGAGACCTTGTGTAAGTTTGTATGATATGTATATCTTTCATTGTTTATATTAATATGTGAGTTAAATGTCAAGATTAAATGTTTTTTTTTTTAATTTGAGATTTAATATAAAAAATATTTAAATTTGTTTTGACTTAAGGAAAAGGAATACTAAGGGGCTCAAAATTTTAACTTACACATGATTTGGTTGTTTTGTTGATATAAACTCAACAATCACACATAATTTTCAAATTAAAAATTTTACTTTTGAAGTGACAAACTAAATTAGTTTTCTTATAAAATTTTATGAACTTCAATCCAAATATTATCTTAAAAAGTCTTTAATTGTGTCTGGACTTTGATTTATATGAAATGATAATGTTTCATAGAGAAAAAATTATTAAATTATATATCATATATTACATGTATATCTTATTAAAATAAACTGAAATTTTTATTAAGTTAAGATATCATTGGTTAAATCAAAGAAAAATAATGATATTCTAGAATTTATAAAATTATGTGAGATTTGAAATATGAGGACATGAGGGTTATAGTGAGATATGTGTCTTCCTTTTAATAGATAATACAGAAATCGATGTATCAAAGGTAACTGTTTGAGAGTTACAAAAGTGCAATTAAGTGCATACTTATACGTTTTAACATGTTCTATTATATTAAATTAAATTCATTGAGAACACTACTATGATATTATTATGGGAGTTACAAACAAACTTTTATACTTTTCCAACTCCTAAAATTAAAACCCAATTAATTTAAAAGTGAGTCTTGGTGGGTCCATAATTTGAATCAAAAGTATAATATGTTATACATTGATCATTTAAAAGGAATAGGAATTTAAATCCAACATATGTGAATTTAAATTTAACTATAGAAATTTAAAAAATAACTATGAATAGATTAGAAAGGCAAGAAATATAAAATAAATATTTTATTTTTATATAAATAAAATAAAAATTGAAAACAATGTTAAATATGTATAATACTTTCTAAATTTAAATATAGAATCAAACTCTTAAAACACATATGAGATATAACAACATTTGATATTGGTGGGAGAGGAGGAGAGAATGATTACCTATAAGATGATAATCCAAATAGATAATGGAGATGAATCTTTAAAAATAAGAACAATATAGAATACATATCATGTAGTCTCTAAAATTAAAATTTAGCATTAAAATTACAATGATATTTTTTTTGTTTTTTTTGTAATCCATACAACAAAAATAGGAAATTGAAAACAAAAAAAAATGGAAAATGATTTGAGGTATTATGGAAGAGAATGAGAGAAGTGGAAGAGAATGAGAGAATGTGAAAATGAGAAAGTAAAAGAATGCCAATATGAAAGAATGAGAGAATGCTTATTTATATGATAAGAATTGATGGAAGTTACATTTTGAATTATGGAGCTACAATAATAATTTATTGTGTTTGAATAAAATTGAATGGTTGAATATGATTAATGCATAATTTATTTTATTTTCAGTTATAATTTTATTTTAATGTGTGAGTTAAATGTATTGTGTTAATTATGTCTTAAATATTGTTTAAAGCAATTAAATAATTAGAAATCAAATTAAAACAAATAAAAAAATTAGAAAATATCAAATGAAAATCAACTAATAAGGAGAGACTAAAACCTTACTTTTATATATACTAGAATTTGCACCCGCGCACGCGCGGGATTTTAATTTAAAATATTTCTTATCAACAGAAATTATTGAGCTCAAATATAATAAGGGTGAGTTACTAGAATATTGCATAAAAGCTTCCTTATTACAAAAGTAACATACAATTGTTTGTAATTACTAGACTAACACATTGTACCTATACTACCCCTGAAACTAGTGTTGGGAAAAAACGTAATTACGGCTAATGCCATTAGAAAAAAAAAAA